>NC_064855.1:18903316-19093316 GCF_024139225.1 Suncus etruscus
GATTGCCACACATATACACAGAAACTTTCTGGACCAAGACTCTTGTCATCTTTGGGACCCAAAGAGTTTAAGCATAATTGTTCCAGAATATTTGACACTGAAGTTCCATTTGAACCTGAGTGCACAATAAAAGCTTTACCTTTCATAAAATAATAAAGGCCTTTAGTCTTCCTGACTTCTCCAATGCTGATTAACTTCCTTTTTCAAAGTCTTTTCAAGTATGGGAATTTGCACATTCTCAATGAAGTCTTTAAAGAAAGAAGCCAAGATGCAAATTCTCCCTATTTGCTTTGGCTGTAACTATCACACCCAAACCAGATGGACCAGGCTAAAGGCTCACTGAATTCTAAACGTGCTTGTGAGGGCCAACATGATAGTACAGTGGGGAGGGCGCTTTGCCTTGCCCGTGGCTGACCCAAGTTGAATCCCCAGCATCCCATATTATTCCCCAAGCCTTCCAGGGGTAATTCTGAGAACAAAACCAGAAGTGAGCCCTGAGCACCACTGGATGTGGCTCAAAAACAAACAAAAAAAATGCAGCTATGGAGTTAAGAGAATACAGGGGTTAAGGTGCTTGCCTTGAATGTGGCTGACCCTGTTCTAATCCATGCACAAGGTCCACTAGGGGTCACTCCTGAGCAAAGAACCAAGAATATCATCTGAGAGCCATTGGATATTGCCCAAATACCCCTCTCCTACCTACCTCCCTCCATCCCACACCCCAAAAAGAACATCAATAGTGGAACACCACAGGAATAGGCCTATATATTTTGCAAGCACTTTGAAAGTCATCTATGCCAGTGTGGCATTGGCCAAAATGATAGCACTGCAGATAAGGTATTTTGCCTTGCATGCCTCCAACCCAGGTTCAATACCTATAGCCACAGGAGTAATTCTGAGACTTGCCAGGACTAATCCCTGAGCACATAGCCAAAAATAAGCCCTGGGCACTGCTGGGTATGGTTCCAAAACATAAGAAACCAACGAGACATTGTCACTGATGGATAGTAATAAACCTGTTACTCCAAAAAGTTGTGCTCAGATGTCTTATGAGAATTCAGTTCTGATTACAAAGAAAAACTGGTGGAAGGGGGTCGATTCCATCCTCTCTAGAATGCATTTATTCGGCCGGCCTGGTCTGTCTCAAGGCAATGTGGCCCTCGTGGTTTCTCACAGGGCCTGTGTGAGCTATCCAGCTGAATACTCACTCTTGGGCAGTCCCCTGAGGCCCGGACTGCCTCTCTGCAAACTGGTCGGAGCCCTGATTTGTTCTGCAGAACAATAAATGTCAATGAATTCGAGGCTTCGATCGTTCAGATGTTTCCAGCACCTGACTGTTTGGATAAACAAGACCAGTGAAGACAAAATATTCTGTGTGAGAGAGAACTGGATAAAAATCGTTTTTCATGGCAACCTTTAAAACTATGATGCCCTAGTTCAGGAAGTCTCAACCTCGGCATTGCCGAACTTATTGATCAATAATGATGCACAGAGCAGAAGGGATTAAGAAGGGGATTCTTTGCACTCCACATGGGTACAATTCCCTCATTCAAGACCTGATGATAAAGCCAAACAGGTCTCAGACAAGGCCAAGTGTTGCCCAGGATACAAAATTATGCTCAGCTTAGAACCACCTTCTTAGAGGAGAGTCACAAATTCAAGTCAGCTGGACTATTTCCACATGCCATGGACACTCTGAAATTATAAGCCCAAAGACATGGTGCTCTTGTGCACTGCAAGATCATGAAAAACAAAGGCCTTTATTTCTCTAGTTGGCATGAGAAAGGCAAGAAAATCTACCGTTCTGTTTTTGCAAATCATTCCAACTTCTAAGCAAAAGGAGTTCCATTTAAGCCTCGACTAGCAGGAAAACAGAATGAGTAAAACCACCTCCATTCCCAAAGCTTCCAGCTAACCATGTAGTATTACATGAGCACATGCATACATACATACATACGCACACATGTATACAAACATACAAACAGCATTTTGCCTCAGAAGAAGAGTCCACTGTGCCACTTCTTGAATCGAATGAAGGTTGAAAGCATCTATTTTATTGAGGAGCTGCTGGTAAAAGAAACTAACCGGGAAGCAAATACAAAGAAGAAAAAATGAAGTTTTGCCCGTTTCCCTGGACACTTCCTTGTGGGGTGGTTCAGAACCTGTATAATAAGTTTGAGACAGAGACCTACTTGCATTCACCCCAACAATGCACCAATCCAGCCCCGAGATCTGAAGAGGGTCTATAAACCCATCCTGTACAGCAGCCACATACCCACAGACATGTAGCTTCTGGGGCCACCAACTCCATTCATCCCAGAGCTCCAGTGGCAGAGCTCACTTAACCTGACCCACAAGCATAAAAGCAGCCTGGGGATAAGAGGAGTAGTAATAGAAATTGGTGCCAACTCAGATCGACCCATCAATGGCCATTTTCACCCTCTAACGACCTTCCCCTTTCTCCAAGGGCAAAAGAGATAACTGAGGGCATGCTCCTCCTCCAAAGGCCCTGGCGACATGGAGAGATGCCAGTCCAGTGACTCTTACTGTGTCCCACCCAGAGTGGGCACCAAGGTCTCTCTCCCCAGCCAACAAGCAGAAACTTTGCCTTGGGTCCAAAAATAAACGTTGTCAGCTCCTCCCCAGCCTCCTGCCTCTACATGAGTCTCACAAAGAGATGCTAGATTTCTCCACACACCTTGCTCGTCCGAGGAAATCAATATGAAAATCAATTCATCCACTGGTATATTTTATCACGAGCCATGTGGCAATGCCACATTTCATTTACAGTGCGGCGCTCAGGGAAGCAAGGTCAGTGGGTAGAAAGCAGGCTTGCAGGGGCGAGGAGGGAAGGGGGGAGCGTCCCTGGGTCTGCGCCGGCTGCAAATAGAAAAGTGAATGAAATAGGAACAGAGATAGAAAAGGGAGCCTGGGGAGGAACAATTACTGGATGGAGAGGGCACCGCGCTGTGCTGGTCTGGCCTGCCAGCTGGTTTAAATGCAAAATCGTTGGTAGATTTAGAATTCTAAGTAGGCGTCTTCGGACCATGGCAAATGAAAAATGGTTGCGCTGGCATGCAGATCTGTAGAATAGAATACACACACACACACACACACACACACACATATATATATATACTTTTTCTTTTGAGCAGGAAATGAGGCAGGAGGAAGAAAAGGGCGGTGAGGGAAGAGAACAAGACCAGATAGAATCTGGCCAGGAAAGACAAAGGCGTAGAGGGAGCAAGGCAGCGGGGTTAAGGCCTGGCACCGCGCATTGGCTTGAGGCTGGAAGCAAATGGGAATTTCAATGCACTTCGGGGAGGAAAATTATGATATCTGCATGGCTGCAAAGGAGCATATTTTTAGTAAATTCGAAAGTGATTTGCCACATGCCGCACCAGCCCACTCAGAGGCCTCGCGCCGGCTCGGGTAGCTGCGCCATGGATCAAATGTACTCAGTAATTGCAGAGTCATTGCTACCCTCTTACCTCTAAACAGAGCAGATTAAAATAGCATGAACAGCTATAATAACAGGTTTGGGATTCAGCTTTTTACAGCCAGAAAAATGCTTATGGAAATAAGGATTTTGCTGACTCTTTTCAAAGTGGAGCAAAGGAGAGAAAAGTGGGCCCTGGAGCTGCCGAGGGAATTGTCTATACCTAGACAGCCGTGTGCCAAGTATCCCAATCCAGACCCAAGGCATGAGCACCCCCTATGCACTCCAGGACCTTTCCTTGCCCACATATACCAATATGGAAACTATGTTGGGCCCTGTTCCTCCTGGGACTTTCATTCCCCATTTACCTTTGTAACCCAAACCAGTTCCCTTAGCTGCTTCCTGCACCCCAATGAAACTCACTGAGGATATGTGGCTTGGTGGGGGACAGGTGCTGAGCACATATCCACTTCTGGGCAAGGCAAGATCCAATCAAATCAGCTGCCATGAGAGCCTCACATGACACAGTTTGGGGGTCTGCTAGTGGACACCTGAGTCACAGGTATCACTGATGCTCACTGAAGGCTAGCACTGGGCCCCACAGGCTCTGCCTCACAGCAGCCCAAGGAGCAGGTCTGGTCAGCTGCTCCCATCATCACATTGCAGGAAAGAAAACTGGGGATCCCATGTCTCAGTGATGTCTTCAGGACTCGACAACTAGAAAGAAACCCAACTCCTGAGAGCGGCCAACTACCTCCCTGATTTCATTCCAGAAGCCCTTGCCTTGTGAATGATACCTCTATTCCCCCAGAACCCCAACATAGGAGAGACTATGAGCCCCCTGTACCATGAATATTGGATCCCCCAGAATACCCAGTCTCAAAGGGGCTCAGGGATATTTGCCCTCAATTCAGTAGTACCTTAGGTTCCTCCAGCCCTCCCAAGGAAGGCAGTGGCTCTGGAAGCTTCACTAGGAGTCACAGGCACTACCCTAAAGCCAGGCTTTGCCCCAAAGGAGTGTTTTCAGGCACATCATCACTAAGCAGGGAGGCCTGTATCAGCCTGTATCAGCCCAACCTGACCAACCCCAGTGCCTCTCCCACAGCCCCACAAAGACTGTGCTCATGGCCCTTGGGCATGCTCAGCAGTGGCCTAGATGACTCTCTCGAGTCACTGGAGGCTCGGCAGAGCCACGGAGGTATCACTCCAGTTTCCAAGGCCCTCAAGGGAGCACTGTGACATGTGAGAGGAAGAGACCTGAGCTATGGAGCAGACCCCAAATAACATCATTTCAAGCTCTGCCAGCCACTGAGCAGGCCCTACTGGCCCTTCTGCCTCCCAGCAGACTCAAGCTGGGATTGCCCCATCTGACCCCATTCCTCCAACTGGACACTGGCGTTCACAAGGGGTGCGCTGTCAGACCCCACTAGAGGCACCAGAAAGTCTTCCTCAGACACAGGGCAGTCGCCTAATAGGTATATGTGTGTGTCAGCAGGAGCAATGTACTTGTGTGTGTGCGCAAGTGTGTGTGTTGGTGTTGTAAGAGTGCATGCATGTGCGAGAATATGTTGCATAAATGTGTGAATGTGTAATTGTTATGTGATTGTGCTTGTGTATGTAGATGCATAAGCTTCTGTATGAATTATGCGCATTTGCATTGAGGGTATATAAGTAAATATGGATATGTGGGTGATTCATCATGTGTGATATGCATAGGTAAATGTGTGAGAATGTATGCATAAGTGTGTGGATGTGTGTGTATGACTGTGTGTGAATGTGAGCACATTGGAAGTGTGAGTATGCGACCATATGTGAGTATGTGTGTGTGTGACCATATGCATGTGGACTGGGCACTGTGGGTAGTTACTCCTGGGTAGTTTATTCTACTTACTCAGATTTCTGCCCCACTTCACAGTCTGTTTCCAGCCCATCCCTGTGAGCTGGGAGACACAAACACACACCCCAGAGTGTGGCAGAAAATGGAGGAGATCCAGAAAATGGAAGGAGCCCATGCAGTAGCCTGGCATCAAGTCACCCATGATGGGCTTCCAGTACTCACTCTCCTTCAGCCTCCACCGAGGGCCTGGGCAGTGCAGCACAGTAAAGCGATTGGGCATGGAGTGAACTGTGCAAAGCTAAAGACAGTTCAGCAGGGCCCAGTACCAAGAGGTCTACTGAGTATGATGGGTAGAGCAGAGCTCACTGGGTCATTGAGTCAGGAGTGGCCCCTGACCAGCTCCAACCAATACCCCAGTCGGGCTCCTGTGTGTGCACATTTGCAGAAGCTACTTCAGCAGCTCCCAGTGGACAAAATCCATCTCTCACCACCCCAGCCTGCCTCAGGACGAAAGCCACATCAGGCCATGTCAAGCCTCCCTCAACACTGTCTTGGCTTCCATCACTTAGCCCCATCACACAATCCCAAATACTTCATCCCCAGGATCTCTGCATTCCACTATCCTAATGGGGCTCCACAGAGAGAAAAGGAGGTAAGGAGATAGCAGAGATCCAAGGAGGGCTAAGGGGGTCACCTCACAGAGACTATCTTCCTGGTCCCTAGGGCAGCACTCGCATGAGTGAACAACATTGTCCATACCCACGCCAACTCAAGGTTCTATCAGATACAGAGAGGCTCAAAATTAGAGGGAACCCAAAAACAGAGGCTGTGGAAAACTGAGGTACTCAGGCTCCAAAGGGAACATGGCAGAACCAGAGTGTGTGCTGATGGCAGCGTCACACAGTCATCCAGGGAAGTCCTGCTTGATGTTTTCCCCTGCACCTCCTGGGACAGATTCTCCTCTTGAGGTGGCCCTTGGACACTGCTATGCCCAGAAACCTAGGCCAAAGGCTCTAAGGCGAAGTGGCACACCCCAATCAAGCAGCCTGCTGGACCATCCTGCCTTTCCCACTGCCCTCCCAAAAACCAAAATGCAGAGGAACAAGCACTAGGTGAGGACTGAATGGGGACATGTGGGCATTGATTGGGGGCAAGATGAGCACCAATGGAGGGAAAAGGCCACAGGATGGGGTGGGCACTGCATGAGGGAATAAAGAAGCCCCCTCAGGCTGTCCCCAAAAGAAACCATGGGGCAGTAAGAAGCCTTCCCTCAAGCAACAGCAGTCAGGTTATCAGAACAGTACATAGAATTTCCCTGCCCCTCTGCAATGAGTGTTCTGAGAGCAGGATCCAGACATGAGCAGTTCTTTGGGGGGGGGGGGTCCTTTAAAAGGCTGTTTCTCAAACCAAATGCTTTATTTCCTGAGCTCTCTTTTCTCCAACTCCAACCACAGTGGACAGAAAGCAGGTGACAGGGGCGGTGGGGGTCTGATTGACTGAGACCCTGAAGAACAAATGCCCTCCGCCCCAACACACACATGGCAGGTGAAGATAGTGTGGAGCATGTGGAGAGCACATGGAAGAAGATGTGAAGCACATGAATGGGGCCAGGGGGGCATGAAGCCCATACAGGAGGCCATGGAGGACCACATGAAACATTCAAAGTGCACAGTAAAGGAGTATGTGCAGCATTGACAAAGTGAATGGAGCACATGGAGAAATCAGTGTTTTGAGCATAGGAGAAGTCTGTGGAGTACAGGACGGGTGCACAAAGCATTAGGGGAGTGTGTGGAGCACTGGAGGAGTGCATCGAGCAGGGCAAGAATGCCTAAAAACAGGAGCTAAGTGAAAGAGTGTGCCCCTCTTCTAACACCAAAACCCTGAAGACAGGAGGCCCCTCGTGCTCACCGTCCCCTGAAATCAGGCTCTGCATTCAGAGTCCTTCAAGACCTCTGCCCTCCCCCTCCCACAAGCGCCAGTGAGGGGCTGAAACAGGTGTGCCCGCTGATCTTAAGGACAGGGAGACTGTCATCAGCCTGGCTGGCTTAACTGTCTCCTGCTGCTTCTCAGAGATCAGGTTTCAGGGACTTGGCCAAGAGATGCTGGTGCAGGAGACAAGAAGAGCAAATAGGCCCGCACTGGGACTCCAAGGGTTAATGTTTGTTTTGATTTTTCTACCACCCCCTTTCCAAATGACCAGCCCTAATCCCTGAGCTTAGCAGGGCTGGAATTCCAGAACACCTCAGTTCCGGACTGTGCTGGGAAGGAGACTGAGGGGTGGTGTGGGGGGGTTGATGAAGGAGAGAGATGCTGAGAGACAGGCAAGGGCAGGAGGAGCAAGTAAGGAAAACTCAAGAGCATTGTCCCAGACCACTGCCTTTTCCATCATTATAGCCCCACCAAGGGTCCATCATCCAGAAGGTTTTGCTGGAAAGTGCAGGTGACACTGATGTTTTCCAAAACAAAGACCATTTGCTTCTGTGAGGTTCCCCGGACCCTGCGGCATGGCCCCCATAGAGGGAACCAAGATGATGGGCAAACTGAGCCGATGTCCCAAGAGTCAACCAAGAGAAGTGAACTGGGCTTGACTCCCCATCACCCTGACCCTCTCCCCCAAAGCAAAGTGACCTTAAAAGCAGAATACATCTGCTAAAACCCTGTTGAGATTATTCATATATTTTGAATCCTAATTCAGAAATAATGAGTGGTTCACGGGTTCCAAGTTTAAAAATATAATCATCATCTGGTCTCTGGAGCACACGCAGTTACAGGCTCTGTGAACTGGCAAGGAGCCCATATGTGCTTCAGCCACAAGTGACCAGAGAGAGAGCACCTCACTTTCCCTATCATTGAAAACTTGTTTTAAATTTCTGGTCATTGCCTCTGAGACATAAGACTCGCAACCTGTGAATACTGCTTTTTCTTGAGTTTAGCCTTAATTTTCAACTGTACCACAAGGAAAATGGACACTAGCTCCTTCCAGAGGGCTGGCAAGACCCCAAGACCACTCTCAGCCTCTCACACCCGGATGTCCTATCTAGTCTGTTCTGTGATGAGTGGAAGAGGACACACCCAAGAGTGCTCCAGGTGGTGCTCAGAAGATATACAGTACCAGAAGACAGAATCCAGGGGGTTCCACATTCAATGTCCTCCAACCCTTTGGTCTACCTCCCTGGCCCAAGACCTTTCTAGTGTGATATTATCTACATATACATTTATATATGTCTGTATACATTAGTACACGTGTATGTATATTATGTATATGTGAAAGCACATATGCAACAACATATACATTTCCAGCAGCCAAATAGCCATGCACCCAAAATGCACTGTGCCCTAATCTGCCCACTGCATTTCAATGTCTGGGCACTATGTTCACCCTTCCCATCTAAACTGGCCTCTGCCTAAAGGTCCTAATAATACTCTTTCTAGTCTATAAGGCCATACTCTTAATACATAAGCTCTATGAACTATACTGTGCTCCCCTGAGAGTCATGTGTCAACGCTAACATCAGAGAGGTAAGACATACAAGGTGCTGATCAAGATTACATAAGGTTAAAGAGTTGGGGGTCCTTGTCCTTCTAGGAAGACACCAGGCCTCAGTCATTTTCCATCTTCCTCTGATGTGTTGAGGACACAACAAGAAGGCAGCCAGCCATGTATAAGCCAGGAAGAGAGAGTTTATTCCGGCTTCCAGAAGCATGAATAAAGGAGTTAGTACAGTCAACAGGCCTGGGATATTTTGTGACGGCTATCACAAGACCAAGGTGGTAACCAACTCCACAGCCTGCTGTAATGGGACACACATTGCCTCTGGTGGAATCCCTCTCACAGAAAAGGGGAAAGCTGAATTGAGTTTTGTCACATGTAAACCTGGGCACCCTGGGGATGATCACTTTTATATTCACCCTGTGCTCTGCAGAGAATTGGGAACAAAAAAAAAATCTATGCTGAGACTCCAGCGAGGATGAGAAAAAAGAAACAGCATGCATTTCAGCAGCCTGCCTCATTCTCATGTGCCTTTCACAGGTGGGGCTCTGACCCCACACCTGACTCCATGAAGCACTCCATATTATCACAAGGCCACATGATCAGTTGAAACTGTAAAAATTGTGTTGTTGTTCTTTGCTGGTTCATTTGTTTTTAACTACAACCCACAGAACCCTCACTAACATATAGGGTCACAGACTTTGTGATCAGTAAGAGCCAAGCCAGCAGCTTCTCCATGTTTATTTATTAACCACCTCCCCCCACAAGTGTCCACATTCTACAGAAACCAAAGTGACAAACCTCCATTGAATTAAAAACAACAGGTACATCTGCCAAGAAATAAAATAGACTCTTGAAAGAACCAGAAACCAAATGAAGCTCAATTCACCCTCCCAACAGCCCCCCCCCCCAACAGCCCCCCTTTGCTGAGCCTCGGGCTCACTTGGATTCTAAGGATGCCATGTTTTCCCCTCTTGTGTGCATTCAGCAACTGAAGAATAAAAGGCCATTTCCATTTCTGATCCCACCCTCTGCCAACCATACCAAGCACACATCTGCTAGAATAAATGGTTGCTATAGAAATCACCATTTTTGGAACAGGCAAACCAGTGTCGATGAAGAACGCAGCCATCTCAGTCCTCCGTGAAATCTGTGAGCTCAAGCTCCGAGAACTATTCAAGGATCTCCAATTTGAAACCCAATTGTCTGAAGATGGGATCAGGACACGTCTTCTTCATCTCAAAGAATCTAGCCTGACTGTTCAAAATGAAGAGTTGCTAACAGAAGCTAAGGTCATGCTAGAGGAAATGGCCTTGGGAAAAGAGTCAAAATCTGGAGACATCTATGCCATGTGATAAAACTGGCAGTTATTATACAGTGGGTGAAGGTTTGCACAATCTGGAGTCATACAGACCAACTCAAATGTGGGCTCTCTACTGAGGCTCTGTTCCCTTGTTATATAATCTACCCAATTCTAAATCTGTTTCCTCAACAGAAAAACAAAGAGAACGATCCCTATTTCATGGGATGAATCTAAGGATACAATGAAATCATGTGCCTTCAATTAATTGCATCAGTATGTATATTTATTTTTACCAAATACTCATGGTGCTGTCAAGGTTCACACCTGGGAAGAAAAGAGACAGAAAACAGAACCATGAATTTTGTGTTTGGTGATGGAGAGGAGATAATCTTCTCATTCTTCCGGCACCCCAACCAAGAATAAGACCTCCAGTCTGGAGCCTACCTGGGATTATAAACTTCGCTGATACTCAGAAAGAAGCAGACATACAACTTTTCCCATCTATGCCATAAGTGCTTTTACCTGGGCTGCTAAAAATCAGCCGTGACAAGAATATTTGCCCGTTGGAAATCAGCAAATCCTGCAAATCAGGCTTTCTTCATGCCCGAGAATTTGCTGTTAAACATTTCCTAGCACATCAATGGAAGCGCTTCCTCACCAGGAATGTGGGATCTGAGAAACATTCGCTACCTAAGATTCCGGATAATCCTATGGTATCTCAGCAGGATTTCACAGGACACAGGAACTGTAACTAGGTGTCTGCTATTTTCTTTCAATCATTAAGCTACAAAGCCTAGCTCCCTAACAAAACCTCATTCAAAAGAGGCACCATCTTGGAGAAGGCTAAAGCCAAGGCCTGGGCTATCAGGAGAGGGAGATGAGTCTAGAAGAACTGGCAGATATAGAGAGGAAGGCTAGTATGGAAAGGGAACCATGAAATCCATGTTGGCCCTTCTCTTTCTCATCTTTTTTGCTCAAATGCCAGTACTGCAGACCCAACATCCATCACAGACACTATTCCTGTATGTACAGACTCTGACACTGGCACTCAGGTCTCGGGGAAGACCCCAGTGTGGTTTCCAACATGGCACTCCTTCCTTTTATGGCTAATGGTCTGTTTAACAAAGCATCCAAAGAGATAGAGATACCAAAAGCCAAGAACTCTGACTCAGTGGCTTCCAGGGTGAACACCAGCATGGAATAAAGAGAAACAGATGGAAGGGACCTGAAGGGAGACGTAATCAAGTAATCAAGTATCTAGGAAGGATGTTCAGAATGGATGAGGCTTGGTGCAAGGGGAGCCCCCTCACAACCTCTCCAGCTACTGACTGCACCTCATCCCTAGACCTGGGGAGCACTGCCTCTGCAGTCTTGGCAGAATCTAAGAACCCCCATACTTTGAAGATGACTACAATGACCTAATATCTAGGGAGGGTCAAAGACACTGGTTGCTTGCAGGGATTCATCTAGGATAGGACAGAATAAGATGGGATGGTTTAATGGACAAATAGATAAATGGGTGGATAAGTGGGTGAGATGGGTATATGAATGGAATGGAATTAAGAATTGGTTGGGAAAGATAGACAGATAGGTGGGAGGGAGGGTTGGGCGGGTGGATGGATGGATGGATGGATGGATGGATGGATGGATGGATGGATGGATGGATGGATGGATGGATGGATGGATGGGTGGGTGGATGAATGGGTGGGTGGATGGGTGGGTGAGTGGATGGATGGGTGGGTGGATGGGTGGATGGGTGGATGGGTGGATGGGTGGGTGGGTGGGTGGGTGGGTTGGTGGAAGGAAGGAATGGGACTGTGATGGATGGACAGGCAGATGGAATGCCTATCTCTCACTTCCCACCTAGAAAGACTCAGGAGGCTGATGGCTCCTCCTATCGTTCCCACAGGACTCTGGCCTTCATGCAATCCTGGAAGAAGACTTTGAAATCCTCTTACTTAAAAGCAGAAATTCTCATCTAGAATATATCACCCAAAAATAAGCATTTTGGGAGCCCTAGGTAGCACTGGGGCTTCCTAGTTATGTGGCACTGCATAGGGTGCTTAACTTCTGATACTCAGTGCAAACCTGTTATAAGAATCAAATCAGGGGCCGGAGAGATAGCATGAAGGTATTCTTGCATGCAAAAGCACAGTGGTTCGAATCCCAGCATACCATATGGTCCCCCGAGCCTGCCAGAAGCAATTTCTGAGCATAGAGCCAGGAGTAACCCCTGAGTGCTGCTGGATGTGATCCCCCCCCCCCAAAAAAAAGAAGTAAATCAAATCTGACTTGAAAAGCAGTGAGCACATGGCTGGCAAAAGGGAGGTGCACCCAAGGACTTGCTGTTCCCATACTTCCTATGGCAACAGATCTGGGGAGATGCTTCCCATCAATCCACAGGACTGTGCTCCATGTGGCTTCTCAACCATCTCTGTGGACCCACACCACCCAAATACAGTTCCTGATCAGTACAGGTTTTCATAGTTGCACTGGAGGCTGGTGAGAACATCGGCAGTCACTGCATCAGTGGGTCCTTCCTAGGAAATCCTGTAGCCATGTCAGTTTCCACAGGTGAACATGTACGGGCCACATATAAACACGCACCACAGCCTTCTCAGTAAAACACAAAGCACATACTACATACATGCATCACAGATTACAAACACATGTTTACGTATCACAAACACCAAACACACAATGCCCTGTACACAACACCCATACATGCAGCACAGAGAGCATACACATAAACACAGCACAAACCCCACACAAATACACATAACAACAATCCCACACTAATGCACACAACAGTATCAGTATCACTTAGTAACCAAATCCTACTAAGTTCACCTATAGAAACTGACAGATTTGAGGTTTTCTGCTCAAACACCATGCATGCTGCTTCTCCATGCAGCAGGCACCAAGCCCTCATTTGCCCATTAACTGTCCTGTCATTCCACAAAACCTGGCTTAGATACCACCTTCTCTGCTGGGTGCTCACTGTAGTCCCTCCCTAACAGTCCATCAATGGCCTCCTCCCCTGCTCTCTAGCTTCTTCTTCTTCTGTGATTAAATTTAGAACAGATTTAAATATTACAGTATATTATACAATGTATATGTATGTATAATAATACATGTATAGGTAATATGTATTATATAATATTTAATAAGATATCTTATTGAAGTGTATGATATGTAATCTTAGAACTTGGAATATCCACACCTGTCTTACTGAGGAACCCTGGACTCAGGGCGCACCTTTTCTTTCTTCCGTCCCTAAAATTACATTTAGAACAGATCCAGAATTTTCATATTTGGATATATGACCCTCCCCCACAATTATATCTAACATTCCAGACAGAACACGTCTGTGAAATTTGGTTTCCCCATTATCTGCTATCTAACAGGAAAGTTTCAATGACAAATACACCAAAAAGCGATCCTTCCCCTGGCGGGCCCAATGCATTTTCTTTTTTTAAATCACCATGAACTACAAAGGACACAATTGTTAAGTATAAGTTTCAAGCACACTTTCCAACACCACTTGCTTCCCTAGTGTCCGTTTCCCCTACCCAAATAGCCCCTCTTCTTTCCCAACCCCCTAGCCTGCCTCTATAGCAGGCACTTTTTTTCTTTTCCTGTTTTCCTGTTAGGCACTGGGGTTGCAACTGAAACTGAAGGGGCATCTTGCATAGCTCTTTACCTCCTTCTAAGTACCAGGTTCTGGTCCAGTGACTACTTCCCTCGATCACTGTTCACGGTGGTCCCTTCCATGAACTACCCACCACAGGCAACAGAAACGAAAGCAGAGGAGCTGGGCTTTGGGCGGAAGCCAGACACTGCACTTCCTGACCATCTGCAGGACACCTTATCACCTTCTCTGATAGCCACCTGTGCGTTAAGAGTGAGGGAAAGGACTGTCTCCTCAGTCACCAAAGCCAAACACATCTAGTAGGTATTCTGCAAATATTTGATGCATTGTATCAAGTGAGTTCAAAGTTGCTCTTCCCCCATGGAGATCTACCTTTAAACACACACAGGATTCCACGTGCCCAGGCACACACACGAACACATGCAAATATTGCACATACAACTCAACCATCAACTTAAGTCCCTGAGAGGTCTCCAAATATCCATCTTCGGAGCAGAGGGTTATGGAAGGTAAGGTATCAAAGCAAAAACCCAGAGAAGTTCAGCAACACTGAGCAGCCGACTATGCCGTTTCCAGTCAGAGACACCTCAGACCCACTTTCCCCCATCACCCCTCACTGCCCCAAGAACATCCAGGAAATGCAGATCCTCATCCACAGTCCTAGACACACTTCTTTTTTCCAGCACAGTTTGAGCCCAATTTCGGCAAATCCTTGGGTTGGGAACTAGAAGTGAAGATTTTCTAAGAGGTTTGGAGTTCATGTCCAGGACTGAGATCTGTCACTGCGAAGTTCTGCTGAGTAGGCAGAGGGACAGGAGACCCACAGAACTGCTGGGGGGTCAGGGAGAAGTCAGGAACTTGAGGCTGGATCCCCTCACCTACCTCAGGGGCCCTCTCCCCTCCCCTTCTCTGGGAGATAAATTACCAGTCCGTCAGGCTAGGCCAGCCAAGGCAGTTGAGTTTCTGTAAAGGGGCAGTAGAAGTGTCTTTGATTAATGAAGCCTGAATACACGGCCAGAAGACAAGCTCTCTCCAGTCCTTCTGAAAGAAGACAGACCCCCCTTCGCCTGGGCTTTTCAGAGAAGGCAAGAGAAAGTTCTTGTGTGCACTGGGAAACACCGGTCCTGCCTGGGAAGAGGCTGGCTGCCCTGGAGAATCCAGCTTCCAGCAAAAAACGAAGGTGTACAGCCTGGCCTGGCCCCCAGGAGAGACAGGGGGATTGACAAGACAGAGCCATGGCTCTGCCTGAAGAATGTAGGACTCTTGCCTGCCCACTAAAACCAACACCTGCCAATGTGCTAAGAGTCCTCTTGAAGTCCCAACAATAGACATCAAAGCTGGGTTTGGGAGCTGAGATAACAGGGAAAGGGTGTTTTAAAGTGGGGGGGGGGGGAGGAAAACAGCCCCAACACAAAGTCTTTGTCACCTCTGACCTCAGGCCAGTGACAGACAACCCCTCCTCTCTGTCTCTCTCATATCTCTCTCTCATACACACACACACACGCACACACACACACATGCACACGCACGCACTCTTGCACACATAGAGAGTAAACCACACTGGAGCATGCACACTGTGTGGCCTGCTTATGGTCCCTCAGAAAATAGCAGCTCTTCCCAGAAGGGGTTTTCCAGACATAGTAATAACAAGACTTTAGGGGAAGGCAGAGAAATCATTGAGCCACTATTTACAGCCATCATTCATCCACCCATAAAGCATCCCCATGTGCTTCCTAACCAAAGAAGAAATAGAGGAAAGGGGGGCAAAGAGAAGAGCAGAAAGGCTCAGGAGGCAGCCAGCTGATGAGGTCTCTATTCCTGTGTCCTGCATCTCAAGTGGGAACATTCCAGAGGCACTAGCTTGCACCCTGACATCTGTCCCATGCTTTGACAAGAAACATGTGCTCCGGTCTTCAAAAGAACTCTGATGAGACCTGAAGCAAACTGATCTTTGGTTTAGTTTTGCTTTTACAAATATCATAGCTTATAGTATCTGCTCCCCTTGGAACACTATGGCTAGAACTCAGCAGCAAAGACAGATCATGGGGCTGGAGAGCTAGCATGGAGGTAGGGCATTTGCCTTGCATGCACAAGGGCAGTGGTTCGAATCCTAGCATCCCATATGGTCCCCCAAGCCTGCCAGGAGTGATTTCTGAGCATAGAGCCAGGAGTAACCCCTGAGCGCTGCCAGGTGTGACCCAAAAACCAAAAAAAAAAAAAAATCAATGTGATGATGGGAGAACAAAAGATTATTTTTAGGATTTTTGACATTCAGCAGGTCAAAGGAGTAAAATCACTGAAAACTCCTGACATCTCTTCCCCTATTCCCAATCAGCTCTCCCTCCTGACTGTCCTTCTCACCTCCAAAGTCACTTCTGCATTTGCCCCTTCCAATCTTCGCCTTTCAACAAACACTTACTGGTCTCCTATTCTGTGGCAGACACGTAGCAATAATCAGGGGCACAGGCTGCAGGACTACCTCCAGTGAGAATAGCAGGTAATTCTAAACCCTTAAGAGAAGAACTATCGTCTTTCTCTGGGTTTCCTGGGGAGATGTCATGAAGATAGAAATAGTGTATTTCAACCGAATCACCGGAGGTTAGAAGCCAGCCTGTGAGATGAGTGCTTCAATAACAAACCCATCCCCACTGTCATGACTCCCACTAATAAATCAGCTTTCGAACCCACAAGAGTGTGGGGGAGCTTTGTTACCTCATATACTGAGAATGTGCCTTCTCTGGCCAACACCGATTTGATAAAACACATTTTTGTCAAATGGCTGCAGGCATAAATACATGTGCAAACCAAAGGAAGAACGCCAGGTCCCAAGGACCAGGACCAGCTGGACAGCTGCTGCAGTAGCCCTGATATCCTCAAGGAGTGGTTTTGGAAATGACAGTCATCAAATTCATTAAGGACGAGCTAAGAGGCAGGGGACCCCCTATAGACTGAAAAGTCACATGGAAGGGCCATTTACAGTATTTCTCTTATTTGTGGGGTCACATCTGGCGCTGCCTGAAGCTATTCCCAGCTGGGTGCTTGGGGCCACTCCCACCTGTGCTGGTTGGCACAAACAGTGCCAGAGTGGGATCCAGGGCTGCTGAATGACCTTCTTACTAGTCCATCACACCTCTATTAAAAAAAAAAACTCTTTCCTAAACAATTTTTTCTAATCAGCATCCTACACTTTGAGGGGCCACAACCAGAGGCGCTCACTGCTGGAGGTCTCAGGGGACCATATGGGATACCAGGATCAAATCTAGGTTGGCTATGTGCAAGGCAAACTCCCTCCCTACTGTGCTAGGGCTCCAGCCCCCCTTCTTAAACTTTTTATCCCTGAAACCCAGAACCAAGAACCTTAACAAGAATCCCAACTGGCTACATTTGCGGGTCATTACTGATCTATCAACTAGTAGGTGAAGACTGTTAATAAATGCATGATGGTCCTGCATCCACTTCTGGGTAAGTAAAAGGGATTCGACTGAGAATTGTTATGAGATGACAGTAGCAGTTCTGGGATGCCCTTCTCTCCCGATTCTCCCCACCCCAACTTCGTCCCCAATTCCAGTTTCCAAATCAGTGGTGCATGTAAACGTAAGCCATGTTGGAATTGACAGCCCCAAATACCTCTTCTTCTGAAGGATGAAATGATCCCTGAAGAGTGTATCCGAAAAAGGAAAGTTTAAGGTCACAGACTTCTGACTTACATATGATTACAGTACAGTGACGCTAAAGATCAGGCAGATTCAGGTAAGACCACAAGATTGGTGTCTGCTCTCAAGTGGAACTCTGAGGAGGAAGGTCAGACTTGCAAAAGTAGTTCTACCACAAACAGAACACACAGGAACTGGGAGAGAACTGGGAGAGGTAAAGGTTCTCTGTGGGGGTTCATTGCAACTGGGGTCTCAAAAATGAAGGAGTTTAGGAGGTGCCTGTGTGGTCACATCACGGGAAGAGGTTCTTCAAAACAGTGTGAATGGAAAATGTTGCTAGCAGAGGGCAATAACATTGGAACAATCTTCCACTTAGGGTTCAAGATATCCCAAGACAGTGGGCTTCTTTTTTGGGGGGGAGGCACAGCCAGCAGAGTTTAGGGTTTACTTCTGGTGGGCTCAGAGATCATATGGGATGCCAGCGATCAAACCCAGGTCCACAGCATGCAAGGCAAAAGCCCTACCTGCTATGCTATCGCTCTAGCCCTGATAGTGAGCTTTTTTTACAGAAAAAATAAATGAATGAATGAATAAATAAATGAATAAATAAATAAATAAATAAATAACCAACCTTTTGGGGTGGGGTTTTGTTTTGTTTTTGTTTTTTGGCCACACCCTTTTGATGCTCAGAGGTTACTCCTGGCTACGGGCTCAGAAATTGCCCCTGGCTTGGGGGCACTATATGGGACACCGGGGGAATCGAACTGTGGTCCTTCCTTGGCTAGCACTTGCAAGGCAAACACCTTACCTCTAGTGCCACCTCGCCAGCCCCAATAACCAACCTTTTAACATTCATTTTTTTCTGTCTTTTTTCTTCCTCTCTCTACACTATTTTCTTTTCTCCTCTCTTCCTTCTCCATATTCTCTTTTCTCTCATCTCCTCTTTTCTCTTTTCTCCTCAATATCTTCGTAATCATCCCAAATTCAAATTCCAAACAGAATCACTCTTGTCTTTTTACATTTTCCATTCTAGAAACATGAGCTGCTTTAAAGTTAATTTAAATGTTGAATGATAAAAAAGAACCACAGGAGTGAATAGGAAAAAATACCTGCTAATTCATTCAACAGATAAATGGCTGGCATTTCTGATTTATATAGAAAGAGGATAAATACTTGTGTAGGGTAAAGACAAAAATGTAATCGAGTGGCTGGGGAGATGTTTCAGAGGGTTAGGGCACATGCTTTGTATGTGGGAGCCCAGGATTTGATTTCTTTTTGTTTGTTTTTGTTTTGGGACCACATCCAGTGATGCTCAGGAGTTACTCCTGGCTATGTACTCAGAAATCTCCCCTGGCTCTTCGGCCCATATGGGACACGGGGGATTGAATCAGGTTTGTCCTGGATCTGCTACGTGCGAGGCAAATACCCTACCACTGTGTTATTGCACTGTTCCCAGGATTGAATTTCTGGCATCTCGTGGTTCCCTTTATCACATTGAGAGTAGTCCCTAGGGAACCACTGGTAAACACCAAATAAATAAATAAATAAATAAATAAATAAATAAATAAATAAATAAATAAATAATAAATGAATAGAATATTTATTTGGTGAACAATCTTGGGTACTTTGATGCTGATAGTGGTGTGAACTAACTACACACCAAAACATGTAAAAATGTTGATATAGTCAAATGTATCCATCTTTTCCTCTCTATACAGTATGTTTTGAAAATAACCTTTTAACTACATGTTATTTAAATACATATTTCACTCACAAACTCCCAAGAAAACCATCTGACAAGTGCTTACAAGAAAGAAGTCCTTTCTGCAATGAACTGTTTCTAGAAGTCTCAAAAAAGAACAGAAAAAGAAAACAGTTTAAGAAAAAAAAAAAGAGGGGAGGAAAATGTGTCTCAACAGTAGCCAACAAAAACAGTGAAGATAAATAAATTCAGCATTCTGGATTCCGTGGGTTCAGAAAAACTAGACAACAGATTAAATTAATTAGGAAAACCACCCACATCAAACCAATAGCACCGGGAGAGCAAGAGACAGAAGGAGGAGAGAGAAAGGCTGATGGATTGTCAAAACAGAGGTGTGGGAACAGGCGGTGTGAACTCATTCTCCAAGGGAAACCCAGCCCTTCCTTCTGAGGACAATGTTTTCACGTCCTGCAGAAAGTCTGTCTGGCTGTGTGACGGAGCCACAGGCATCTGCACAGACACTGCAGCTGACTTTAGTGAAACCCCACTGGAGACTTTTTGCCTATTTAGAGGGACTCCATGACAAAAAGTACCATGCCGTTCAGTGTCCATGCAAAGAACCCCTGTATAGTGTGTACCACTTGACCCTCTATCTACTTGATGTGCAAGGAAATGAGAGAGGAAAAAGGGGAGAGAGAAGAGAGACATGAGAGGAGAGAAGAGAGAAAAGAAGGAAAAGGGGAGAAAAGAGAGGGGAAAGAGGAAAAAAGACAGAAAATACAGAGGAGAGAGGAAAGAAAAAAACTGGGAGAACTAAAACTAAAAAAACTAGGAGAAAATTGGGGTTCCAAGTTGGAGAGGGAACGTGATAAACAATTTAAGAGCATAGCCAATTATATAGGTTGGTTTTAATTTTGAAACTGATGCTTAGATACCAATGGTATTGCCTTTCGCTCTCTGAAAACTACAGTATAATTAGGTGCACTGAACTTAACTTAAAACATGTCCAGTCATTAAAATTTTTCCATAATCCAGCCAAGTTATCTCTCTCTCACACACACACACATACACAGAGCTCTAAGCCAAAAGCACATCAAGGCCCCAAGAAACAGTAGAAACGTGCCATTGACTCTCAGAAGCCAAGCTTGTGTTCATGACCTTCCTTAAAGATAATGTTCTCACGATTAATTAATTTATGAATAGTTTTCCCCCCAACATGCACAACAGGTTCCATGCAAATTCTTGAGCTTTTAAATTATACTGTTAATGAAAGCAAATAAAGGCAGTTAAAAGGCAATTTGCTCAATTGGTGTTAATATTTAAGCACAGCATGTGTAAAAACAAGATCACAGAATTCAGTTTTTACCAAGAAAACTTGAGCCCAACTTCATTTCCAAAAGATCAGACGCATTCCCGACACTCTTTTGTTCCCTCTCTACCCTTCAGCATCAGGTAATGAGGCTTTTTATTAAGTAAATATTTCACATTAACCCTCATCCGTTTGTATCAGTGAGAAATTCCAATCTATAAAATCAAATCAGCTTCATCATGTTTAGATTAGATTTTACATCCCGAAGGCAAAGTAAATCATCTACATCTTTCCCTCGCATTGGCACACATGGGCACCAAGATTCCAAGATGTCACCATGGAAGGTCTGGATTCCAAGGTTCTCTGTTCTCCCCTGCTATTTGACCTTCCTCCTGGACTCCGCAACCGCATCAGCTCTCCTAGTCTGGCATCTCAACCAACCTCTCACAAAGAGAGGTTGTCCAAAAAGTTTCCTAGCTGAAGGTAGACCCTGTTGAGCTCAGGCTAGAAGGCAATGACTCTCCTCCAGAAAGATCCATCAGATCCACTCATGCCCCCTCCCTCTGGTGAACTCCAATGAACTCCAATGACTGATTTGGAAGCATCTGTGCATAGGCACAGAATAGCACATTCTACCCATACTCTTAAGGTCTAGGTTCAGAACCTGGTCAATGTGTAAGAAAGCCTGAGTCTCTCCTTCAAGGGAGGAACAAATGGAAGGAAGAGAGCAAAATAAAGTGAGTCGTCCTTTCCAGGACACCAAGAGGAGGAAGGCCACCTCACATATGCCCACACACAGTTCCTCCGTGCTCTCCATAGCTCTGGCTGAGGGCACATGGGGCCCGAAAAATCAAGCATTTCACATGGCTGGAAATAGAGCTGGGAGAGTTCATGCCCAGGTGAGGTCTTGGGCTCCAAGCCTGGCACTACTAGTGAACAAATTTAAAAAAAAAAAAAAAAAAAAAAAAGAGCTCATTTAATGAAACACAGAGTTTTTCAAAGCAGAGTGTGCTTTGGAGAGAGATGAGTAAGATGAGCTTTGAAAGGCTCAAGACTTCCTGGTCACAGCTGCCCTGTGACCTCTTCCCACTCCATCCCTTACTCCTGCTTTTTGGAACACACATTGCTGGGCTCTGCTCACTATTTACCCCAACCCTTGCTTCCAGATTCCCCCAAGTTTGCCTCCTAAGATAAGTACATCCCCTCAGAGATGCAGCCAGATTCCACTGGCTCCTAGAAACCCCTGATGCAGGGCACCTGCTAGAAGCCTGGCAGGCACATGCCCCTCAGCCTTGTTTCTGAAATCCATGGCTCAGACCCTACCACCACTCCACCTCCCTTTCCTGAGCGCCCCCCCCTCCCAGCCTGCACATCCCAAAGCCATTCCTGTTCGATTAAGGGCCCAGGCTGCAGCAAGCGTGTTTACATTAGGCTCACTTCCAGGCCATAACCCGTCCTGAGGGAACACATTCCTGATGGGGGCAATGGGAAAAACTATGCAAAACATCTGGGCCTCACTGGGCCCCCAGTGTCAGCTTTCTCGGGTAGCACTAACCACCTTCAGGTCTCTCCAAGGGTTGAACGGCCCCAAGGCATGGGGGTTAGAGGGCTTTGGGGTGCCACAGGAAATCACAAGCATTTTTAGCCTAACCAAGGATCTGGAGAGACCAAGGATGGCACTGTTCAACGTACAAAGAACTCATTTCCCTCACCTCAGCCTGGCTTTTATTCCCCAGGAAGCAGAACTTTCCAGAAGGCCCATTCAATCATGCAATAGACTGCGTTCCTTAGGACAGATGTCATGTTGTAAAGAGCAGCACGTGGACACTGCAGAGGATAACAGGGAACACTGCAGAGAACACACCCAAGTGCTCTAAGTTGTCCCTAACTCTGCTTCCTTCAGCTGACCCTCAGCTACCCCTTCTTGCCCAGTTTCATGGCTCCCATCATACATTAGAATGACACTATGGAATGGACCCACAGCAGAAACCCATGAGGCAGAGAGCCAGGATAACAGCTTGAGAAGGATCAAGCTAATTGCCATGTCTTCTCACTCATACTAGAACCAGGCTAGCCATATATCTAAGGAGAAAACCCAAGAACACAGGGACGGAGAGATAGTCCAGTGGGGAGTGCACTGTCTTTGCATATGGCTGACCCAAGTTTGAATGCCAGGATCCCATATGGTCCCCTGAGCACCATCAGGAGTAACTGCTGAGCACAGCGCCAGGATTATTCCCTGAGTATTACCAGGTGTAGAATAAAAAGAAAAAACCCCAGATTATGAACTAAGTATCCAAACTATACAGTCAAGCAGACTTTGTGTTTCTTTGCCAGTGGCCCAACTTAGAACTCTGAGCTAAATGCCTGACCTCATTGAACATCTCATCTGAACCAAGAAAAAAAGTAACTTTCTCAACTATCAGTGATCATATCTGAGACAGCCATCTGCCTTCCTCAACCCTGACTGACAAACTCCTAATTGTGTGGTGACTTCTGAAGAGTTTCATGGGAAAAGAGACAGAGCTCAGAGCAGAGAGAAAGCTCAAGAGATAACACTCAGGTCTAGTAAGGACAAGGTTCTGGGTTCAATCTCGGGAATGTGTGGTCCCCCAAACACAAGTCGGATGTAGCTCTGTGACTCCCAAGCACCACCTAGTCTGGTCTGAGCAGCGCTGAATGGCAGGACTCAGGCATCTCAGGGGGTGCCTTTTTATAAAAAAATGTTTTTAATTTTACTTTGATGTTAGTAAGCTGGAAGGCAGAGTGAGGGGTGAGGAGGATCAACACACCGATCCCACTTCCACACACCTGTAGCCGTGTCCACACTTGTCTCACACACGCACATACGTTGGAAAGGAGAGCAAACATCTGCAAGAGGCAGGAGAGTTGATGGGTATTCCAGTTCTTAAGTTGCCAGATTCAGAAGCTGCCTCCTATCTAAGGCTGCAAATGATTCTGTACGCTCAGCTGCCCCCTTTTGTCAGGCCCTGGGGTCTCTGAGCTAAAGCTGGCACCAAAAGACCATCTGGGGCTGCCGCCTTCCACACAGAAGTTTCAACCACCCGATGAATGAAGCTGGAATTAAGGAACGATAAAGCCGTATGGTTCCCGTCAGCCGCCCAGCTCGAGAGCAGCAGGCAGAAGCTGGAGGCACAGTGGACAATGGCTGCTTACCCGAGCTCCAGCCAGCCCCGGGGACAGTCAAGGTGGGAGGTGGGAAAGGGAGCCCTTCACACAGTCGGGCTTATATGCATACAGTCTGCCCGTTGCAGGGTGATTTGAAAATTTCTCCCCGATTTGGGACACTGGTGATGGGAATGTTGCACTGGTGAAGAGGGGTGTTCTTTATATGACTGAAACCCAACCACAATCATGTTTATAATCAAGGTGTTTAAATAAAGATATTAATCTTAAAAAAATAAAATAAAATTAGTTCACACCATTAAAAAAAAAAAAAAGAAAATCTCTCCCCATGCCCTAAAGTTCTGCTGTACACTGCCTCCAAGTTCCAGCCAACCCCAGTCAAGTCCACTTTTGCTTCTCTTTGATAAATATTTCACTCAAGGTCATTTTTACCATTGATTATGCAATCAAGAGTACAGGGAATTCTCACTACCTTAAAGTAAGAGATTTCTAAGGATCCTTCCTGAAGACTAAATGTTTGTGTCAAGCCAAGAAGCAATTCTTATACATTCCTATGGGGGAAAGAAAACCTGATTGTTACCAACAACCCCCTTCAAACCCCCCCCCAAATACCAAGTCATATCATAATGCTTAAAACCTAAAATCATAACAAAAGCAAGAACTATGAAACAGGTGCTCAGGGTGTCTACAGGGATTCTCAGGCAAGAAGCTTAGGAGAGGCACTTCTGAAAATCGACACAAAAATCTCTTCCTCACTTTGGCGCTTTGGATTTCTTTTGGTTAGTAAGAACAGGTTGTTTTTTGTTTTTTGTTGTCTTTTTTTTTCCATAAAAGTAAAGTACCTAATTCAAATTTTAAAGAAACCTAGCTAAACTGTCCAGATGTGTTGAATGGGTACATGCCCCCAGATTCCCAGAGTTACACAATCCCTCTGGGGGAAAGAAAGTCTTTGACTCACTTGTAATCACAATATAATTCTCCCATGATGGGAAACTTAGCACTACAATCTCTTTAATAGGCTCAAAAACCGTAATCTTTAGGGCCAGAGCAATCGCACAGAGGGGAGGGCATTTCCCTTGCATGCAGCCAGCTCAAGTTTCATCCCAGCATCCTATAGGGTCTCCTGAGCAACACCAGGAGTAATTTCTGAGTGCAGAGCCAGGAGTAACCCCATAGCACAGCCAGGTGTAACCCCTGCTACTACAAAAAGAAAACATATATTGAAAAGTGATCCACACAGCGACCCAGAGAAGCCCTTGGCAGAGTGACGAATTTAATCCCTTGAATTGACCACATTGAATCACCAAGAGCCCCATCAACAAGAAATTCATTGCAAAGGAAGCTAAAGCAGCTCTAAAAGTCGAATGATATGCTCTTTCTGAGGTCTCTAGAGCACTTTCTTCCCTGGACAGCATCAGAACTGAAAAATGAGGGGCCCACTTGCAGGCTTCAAGACATGAGAGCCTCTTGATTCAGAGGTCAAAGGCTAGAGTTTGCTAGGATGAGGGAACATGAGTCAGAGAGTCTCTAACTTCCCTGAGAGAGACATCTCAGGCAGTCACTGATGCCCATCGGCATGCCAGTCCATTATCTCATTTACAAAATGAAAAGGGACAGCCAGGATGCCAAGCCAGTAAGATGGCTGAGTCCAGAGACACTTAACTCTGTGCACTCCTGTCTCTCCCCAACTCCCACCTCTGAGAACCCAACCTGTGCATTCAAAACACCTGCTGAATGGCACCAGTGAGCTGTGTGGGCTGATGCAGGAATGAGGAGCCTGAAGTATGAGGGCCCACTTTTGGCAACAAGAAACACGGAAAATTCCCTATATATTGTTGGCAATGGACAGAAGGAAGGAGACATGAGAAAGAGCAAGACTTCTTTCAAGTCACAGAAGAAATGATGGACAATGAAATCCTCAAGCCTGAGGACAATTGATAAAGGTGGATCCTGATGAAATAGAGAACACAGAGCTCAGAGTCCAGTTCTGCTTCCTGATCCATTTCTTCAAGTAGACCATCATTAAACTGAGTTTTTCATCTTTCACTATTGTTCTTGGGGGGGGCCATACAAGCTCAGGGCTTACTCCTAGACTCTGCTCGGGGATCACTCCCAGAATGTGTTGGCAAGAGCTAGCTAAAAGCAGGACAAATTTTTCAAGCCTATACTTTCACTGGCCCATTATCTGGCCTGATATTTTTCAAGGAAGTGATAACAGCAGAAACCCTGGGACCCAAAAGTGGTCTTTATAAGACTAAAGCAGGCCAAGTGGAAGAAATGAGCCCCCCTCTAATCACAAAAACCATAGAACTTTCCAGAAGGGGATCATCGCCAGAGCACAAGCCCTCAACAAGAAGAGGAGGAAGACTCCACACACAGTCCAGCATCTTCCTTCTAATGCCCCATCACTGGAGGCAGTTAATACAGGCTGGGGTGGGGAGTGTACGGAAGTGGGGGTGAGAAGAGATAGGAAAACATTATGCAATATTAGAACGCTACTTTTATTTTAAAAGCCATCATGTGTAAAGCATTAGTGTTTTTGAAATTGCATTCTTGAGTTAATTAAATGGACAATCTTTTATACATAAAAGTGAAAGAAAGCAATTAAAAGCTAAATGAAGAAAAACTGCCTTTCCCCTGGTGATCGGGGCTACCCCAATCCGTTTGCATTAACATGGAACAAAGACAAGGATCTCCCCAGCACCACTGTCCAAATGTCTCTTTTATGGTACCCTGGGTGACAGTTTGAGACGTATCTGTCTTCCCTCTAAGTTTACCTAGGAGACTGCTAGGATGGAGGGGAAGCGCAGAATGCAGAGGAGGGGGGCAGCCTCATGGAACACTGTTTATAAACAAGCAGGGGCATCCAGAGTGTGGCCAAATCTCATCCTCTTTTTTATCACTGCCACCAAAATCCAGCTATACCCAGGCATTTATTTGCCCAAGATAATTAACTCAACATTCCAGGCTCACAGGCCTCTTACAAGACTCAGAGACATGAATTCAGTGACGAGAGGAAACTACGATTAGTTATTGCGAGGAATTTCCGCAGTTTATGTCCATCTAGCAGGGACCCAAATGCCAGCTGCTCTGAGTTTGGACAAATGTCTTTTCTCCCTGTGGGTAGGTGGCTCCGGGGACTTTAAGTATGTTTGCCATGTGCTGGCCTAACCTGATCTCAGGGAAATGGCACATCGCCTTGGGATGCCATAGTTGACCCCAGGAAACCGAAAGCAGAGGTGATGACTCTGGTGTCCCCACAAGAAGGACCCAATCAGGAGAGGGTCTAGCTTTCCTTCTGGGGTCAGCAAAATAAGTGATGAGTTGGTCAATGTCTTCTCCACAGACCGGTTCCTGGCAGAGAAGCAGGCAAGGCAGAAACTGGAAGGATATGCTTTGCTTTGGAGGCTGGAGGGGCTGAACTCCACCATTCCCTATTATAGGTTCTCCAACCTCTCAATTCCCAAGCCTTCTGTCCTTTCTCTGACTCTGACGGTCATGCAGAGATTTGGGGGGTAAGGCCTGACCGACCACACAGCAACAATCCACTCTCCTGTCCCGACTTTGGCTGTAGCCGCTGACAGAGCCAGGCTCCTGCTACCGTTCCCAGGACTTCCTGCCATGGGAAAGGGGGCAGGTGGGCAGGGTAAGCAGAGTGGGGATGGATGGAAATGCTCCAGCTGAGGATGGCTTTCCCGGAGCCGCTCCTTCCCCCAGAGAGTCGAGAGCATCTGTTGGCAAGCCCAGGCCTAGAGCGCACACCCCACGCTCTGGGAACCCCTCCCTACTCTGTTTCCAGCCGTTCCTTCTCCTAAGAGTGAGCAACTGTGGGACAGAAAGAGCCCTGGTGAGGCCTGCTTTAGGGCGACAGTCATCCTGGACTGAAACAGAGAACCTGAATTTCCTTTATTCCAGGGGGTATTCTTCAGGTCCTGGACTGGGATCTGGTTCCTGCCTTTATTCCCATGGACTCTTGGTGAGTGAGACCAGAGCAACCTCCTACCAAAGCTGACACAAGAGGAAAAAGGATGATGCTGAGGGAAAAAAAAGAAGAACATGGGGGTGATGGGGAATCCACCAAGCCACCTCATGGGCTCCCACACAAGAAAGAAGAGTGTGATCAGCGTTTCTTTGATTCCCTACACTCTAAACCCACACGTGGTACCCGGGGTGAGTGGGGGGCCCTGTTCAAGAAACCACTGAGCTGCAACTCCTTTGTGTGGCCCCACCACAGACGCCCCCATCTCCCTTTGAGAACCAAAACTCAGGGAGATCACTGAGGCCAGGCCGGCCCTGCACCATCACCGCCCCCCCCCCCCCAGCTCTGCGGTCGAGCTCCTCGGCCCTACTCATGAAAGGAATTCAGGATGGGTTAAACGTTAGCTCTATCTCCGCCCGCATCTCCAACCCATCCGATAAGCTCTAGAGAAAACATCCTGTGTACAGAGGTGGAGATGCTGACACAGGTGGGGGGAGCAACGACGACTCAGAGGGCTGGGGAGGGGGTGTGAGGACTTCATCCCCCAACTACCCGAGATAGGGGCCCACTATCTGGAAAGTTCAGAGAAGGCCAAGAGAAGAAAGATTCCACTGGCTATTAGATGTGGTAACCAGAATGCAAGCAGAGACTTCAATGTCGCCACGTTACAAAAAAAAAAAAAAACAAACAAACAAAAAAAAAACACCCCAATCTTTTCAGTCCTGGCAGGCTGTAGGTACACCCTAAAAAAAAATAAATGCAACCAGAAAAGCGTGTTGGAACAGAAGGTTCAGGGAGCCCATGCGTGGTACTACTCACACTATCCCCTGCCTCTCGGTGTCTGACTGGGGATGAAGAGACCAAGCATGTTTCTTGTAGAATCCACAACTTCCATCTCTCCTCCCTCCTACAAAATATGGCTTGTTCCCTCCTTTCTATGGCACAAGGAAGGAAGGTTCTGGAAACAACTTCCAGGCTCAAAAAAGATCCATGGGCATTTCCAGCAGCTAGGAGAAGGGGATGGCATGGCTGGCTCAGTTAATGGGGGAAGCACACACCCAAAGATCCAGAGTCTTTCTTTAACTTCCACCTGCTACTCAGGTGTCATCAGGGAGGGAAGGGAAATGAGGATGAATGTCCTTCAGGGCAGCAGCATCAAAGGTTTATCAACTGTGGGAAGGAAGTCACATGAAAGGCTCCAACATCAGCCGTTGTTCTAGAATAGTCCTTGGCTCTCTCCTGCCTATAAAAATCTTCAGGCACCTGGTAAGTAATTCAATGACTATTTCCTCTTCCTCTGGGATACAGAACTATGCCAGGGCCTTCGGCTTCCCTCTCTCTACATATGCCAAGATCATCCTTACAAGAAGAGCCCAAGCATTTCCCAAGCAGTTCCCAAAGAGAACCAGAGAGGTGAGGTTTGGGGAGTGGGGTAGACTTATCTGGAAGAAAAGAAAATCTCAACAACTGATGGTCCTTTTCCCTCTCAGCACTGTTACTGCTGTGATGGATGAGGGGCGTGATGACAGATGACAGACCTTTCTCCTGAAAGCCCCGGAGTGAGAAATTCACCGAGAGCAGGACAGACCATGCATTAAAAAAGGCAGGAGTGTGTTAGGGAACACCGTGCACCACTTCCAGCCCCCCAAGACACAAACCCAGACTTAGTAGTGACCAGGGACACGCCAGAGACACAGAGTCACAGGGAAGATAGTTTCAGCAGGGCAGTTTGTTCTTAAGAGCTTTACACCCCCCACTGAAAAGGAAAATTGCAGGCAAGAATGAGCTGTGGGGCAAAGCCGTTGAAGCCTGTTGTTGTATGAATGAGGCCTTCAACCGGGTACTCTTGGTGCCAGATTGAATATGCTCAGACAAGACCCCCCAACAGCCCAAGGAAAGAGGCCCCTGCAGTGGGACAGCCCCCAAGTTTCTTTTCCCCAGTGTTGTTTCCAAAGTAATGAGAGAAATGAAGAGTCAGTGCTAAAATATCCTCTCAGGGGCCAGAGCTATTGGACAGCGGGCAAGGCATTTACCCTGCATATGGCTCACTTGAGTTCAATCTCTGGCATCCCACTTGATCCTGAGTATAGAACCATACTGAGTACCACCAGTTGTGATCCAAAAACCAAAATAAATACATTTAAAATAAATAAAATGTCCTCCTAATTCAGTGTATCATCCATCATTTACCACCAGCACAACATACACAAAAATAAGTCATGACTGTGTGTGTTTATCCCCATGGTGTGCCATGATTTCCCAACTGCAGAGGAAGCAGAGTAGGTTCTAGGTGGTGAAGAAACATGGCTGACCATATGGGTCAAAGCAACAGTTCATGGTCTCTTAAGTTCCCAGCAAGAAAATCTACACAGATACAGCCAGGAAGTATACAGGATTTTCACATGTGCTTAGCTACACACAATAATTAGTCATACAAGTTCAGCGAGACCCTGTGTCAGAGAAGCTGCCATCTTTAAGCAGGAAGTTCACCACACCCATGGTGGTCCTCCAAATGTAGGTTCTTCCTTGATGCCACATTGTTGTTGTTCTCTTCACCACTCAAGTTAGGATGGATGTTTACCAATGGATTTGGAAACAAATGAATTATTAACCTCTCTCAGCACTGGGAGAGGGACTAAACCATAACTGAGCAAATATTCCAAAACCCCTTATTGGAGGAAAATGTCAAAAAAAAAAAAAAAAAGAAATCATAAACTTGCTTGGCCTTAAGGGATCTCTCTGACTTTCCTTCCCCAGAAGTGAACCTCTCTGTAGGAACCTTCACCAACCTAAGGGGCTTTCTGGACTCAGTGGGGGGGGGGGGGGGCATTAAGTTTGAGAAACCAGTGAAAATATCCATTGTGTTGAAATGAGAAGGCTCTGCCAGCTGATGCCTGGCCTCACTCTAGGCTTTATCATTCTCCCCATCTTACTAAAAAGTCTCTAATTTCATAAAGCAGGCTGTACTCTATGATTTGCCAGAAGGTCTATCATAGAAAGGTCAGTATTACTCCAATTCTGCACCATCTGGTAATTAAAGATCTCATGAAAAACTGAAATCACCATTAACTTCCATCTTTTACCATCCATGGCTTTGTAAATCCAGTAGGAAAGAGACCAGTTGGCCAACACCCTTAAATCCCCGCTGTGTACTCCCCTGAGAAACAGGAAGAACAACTGCTTAAATTGGTCTTGATTTACTCACTTTGGTCATCCTGCTAGGTCAGGGTTATGAAACTCAGAATTATCAAACATCTACTAGCCTCTTCAAGTAAGTCAGCTAGCGTCGAGGGTAGGAGAGTAGAGAAAAACAAGAAAGTCTGACTTGACTCCCTGGAATAATGCTGCTATCAAACAGCTGCCATTCCAGTCTCAGTTTCCCTGTGTCTGGACTGGTCTAATAACAAGTCCTCATGCCCAAGCCACCTTCACATCATTTTACCGTAGTTCAGTGCATAATTGTCACCATGCTTTAAAGATATATTCACAAGTATTCTATGCATTCCAATAGTGCAAAGACAGTTTAGTAACAAGTTATTTTTAAGTAATACCGGCACAGTTTTTTAAAGCTTCCTATAATGGTCACACCCCACTTTTTTTTTTTTTGCAAAAAAAATTTAAAAAGTCTACAATCTATGCCAATTGTGTGGTGAAATATGGGGTGTCACCTAGGGTTTAATGTGACCAGAGAGATGACTCCATAACCTGCTTATCATCACGTGAAGAACAGAAAGGCGAGTGACATTTTGCCACTATTGATTACAGAGAAACTGAAAGTCTAAAAACCACACAAACAAAACCAAGCCTCCGTGAATAAAGCCATGTCACGAAGAAGCCATGTCCCCATGGTAAAGAATTTCCAGGCCACAGCACAACTACACATGACCCTAGGGTACTCGGGGAAGAAACTGAGGTGTCTTTAGAAAGCATAAAAATCCCTTCATGGCAAAACGATGAAACAGAACCATCTGTGTGCTCATCCATCCAAAGTCACAGAACACAAGACTGGGGTGGGGATGGCTGAACACTTCGTAGAAAGACCAGAACACTTGGAGAGATGCCACAGGACCAATATGGCATAGGTGTCCAATATCCTGTCACCCTACAGCATCAGCATGACACAAATGGTTTTAATATCATAAGTCCTGGATCAGGGGAAAAGGTATTATTGCTGCTTTTTTCCAAAATGAAGGGTCAATGCTGGTATCTCCAGGCTGCTCCCCAACTGCTTCCAAACACTCGAGACCTCCTATAACCACCTTGGCTTAAAAAAAAAATCACCCACGTGATAAAATACGTGCTGCCTTGCATGTAGGAAGCATGAGTTAGATTCCAGAGAAAACAAACATACACACACAAGCGCTCACGCACACACCTTGGGCTACAATGCTTAATTACTGGCAGCTGTGAGCTACTTTCCTTCATTCTTTGTCTTCTTATGAATTTAGGGGACGAGCATAGATTCATGAAGATCGGGAGTGTGGTCAGAACTGGTCTAAATCAAATGCCGGAGAAGAGATAAATCTCCCCTACACCTCCACATCTTTATTACCTAGTGCTGCGTCTCCTTTTCAAGGACCACATCATAAACATTAAGAAATAAATTTATGAGGTGTCTGGTGGAGCAGAGGGGGCTCCGCCTTTCCCCCTCCTCGAGAGAAGGGGAAATAGCCCTGGCCATGAGCCCCATTTCAAAGACAATTCCATACTTAGAAAAACTCCAATCAATACCTGCTGCGGTACCTCTCTCTCCCAGCAAGCCTGTGGCTGTTTCAGGAGGATACGTGTTTCTGAAATGCAGCCTTAACAAACAAAACATTGCTCAACTGTTCTGGAGGCAGGTGTCATAAACAAGCAGCCACATGGCCAACATATTGATTCCTTCGCCCTTATCTCACGGCAACCAGTGCTCAGTTACCAGGCTACTTTAATATGTAATTTACTGCAGACAGAGGAAAGCAGGGCCGAGGGTGTCTGAAATATTTACTGTAGAGTTCTGCAATGGCCTGAGGCTCCCTACAAGGAGTGGCACTGGGCAAAGAGCAAGGATTCTGGGCTGGAAATGACAGGTGATCTTTAGCATTTCCTCCATGAAATTGTTCAGGAGGGAGGTCCCAATGTCTTTCCCCTATCCAAGAACCTGTGACTTGATGAATGAGCCCAGTCGAAAGCCCAAGAGATCTTCTTCAACCCGGAGGATGTTCGGAGAATCAGGCCCACCACCTCACTTAAATATGGAGGCTTCATTTCTACCCAAAATACAGGATGAGGAAATTACTTCCATCCGTTTTTTGAGTTCCACTAGACTCTTCAATGGCCTCTTATCCCACCTGGCTCAAGACACAAGTCAAATGTGGGAGTGGAGGAGCTGGCATGATAGTATAGCACACTTTCAACCTGAGTTTGATCCTTTGCATTACAAAGGGTCCTCTGAGCACTGCCAGGAGTAATTCTTAAATGCTGAGCATTGCTGGTAATAGCAAAAAAAAAAAAAAGGGGGGGGGGGGGGGGAAAGCCCGGGAGAGAGGTGGAACAGGCAGGGGTGAGGGCTGATGAAAATGCTCCTGTGCGAAATTCCACAGGACACAGGAGCATGCAAGAGCTTTGCCTTTTTTTTTTTTTTTGCAAGGGGGGGTGGGACCACACCAGGTGGCACTCAGGGGTTACTAATGCCTCACTCAGAAATTGTTCATGGCAGGCCCAGGGGACCCTATGGGGTGTTGGGGATCAAACCCAGGCCCATCCCAAGTTGGCCGTATGCAAGGCAAGCGCCCTACTGCTGTGCTATCGCTCCAGCCCCAAGCTTCGCATTTTTTTCTTTGCTTTAATTTAAGACAGACTTTTTATATATCCCAAGCTGTAAAACACCAAAAAAGATCCAACACTAATTAGAAGCAATCGATGTAGAGTTACATTAAGTGGGAACGCAGCTCTGTGTCTGGCGTTAAAGGTTGTAGGTTTAAAATAAACCTAGAAATGCCAAAGTTAAGCTTGTCATATGAGCACCCACATGCCCAGGACTATATATACATAATATATATAGCGTCAAGAGCCAGGCTTCAACCACTGGCCAGGCAGAGAAATCCTTCAAAGCCCAGGGCAAGGCTGAGGTCACGAATGCCCCATGTCAGGAAGGAGATTCTACTTCCAGAATGTCCATCTTCATCTTGAATGGTTTCCCCTTCAAAGTCTTTAGGTGGGACCAGAGAGAGAGCATGGAGGTAAGGCATTTGCCTTGCATGCAGAAGGACAGTGGTTCAAATCCCGGCATCCCGTATGGACCCCTGAGCCTGCCAGGAGCGATTTCTGAGCATAGGGTCAGGAATAATCCCTGAGCACTGCCGGGTGTGACCCATAAACAAAACAAAACAAAGAAAAAAACATATATATTATATATATATATATATATATATAAAGAAAGTCCTTAGGAGCTACCTTGCACGTGGCCATACCTGGTTCGATCCCAGCACGGCCCTTTGGCCCTTTAATTCCTGAGTTCTGTCAAATTTACCCTTCTTCCCTCCCCACCAAACAATAATCCTTAGGAGTCTTTTTTTTTTTAGTTATTGGGTCACACCCAGCGGTGCTCAGGGGTTACTCCTGGCTCTGTGCTCAGAAATCACTACTGGCAGGCTCGGACCATATGGGATGTTGGGATTCAAACTGGGGTTCGTCCTATGTTGGCCGCGTGCAAGGTAAATGCCTGCTTTATCGCTGTGTTATTGCTCTGGCCCCAGTCCTAAGGAGTCTTAACAGTTTCATCTCTTTAGAAGACACAAAAATTAGGAACAGGAAGGAAAAGTGGCTGCTCAAGAGCTCTGTCCCCCATTGCAGGTAGAGTACAAACGGCAATCAGGCAAATGATTCAAGTCAGTCAAAAAATCTGACTCCCCACTACAGGGGTCAGAGTGATAGCACAGCAGGTAGGAAGTTTGCCTTGCACATAGATGACCCGGTTTCAACCCCCAGTATTCTATATAAACCCCAAGTCCACCAAAAGTAATTCCTGAGCACCATTGGGTGTGACCCCCCTCCCGAAAAAATAAATAAACCTACCCCGTAGTTGTAAAGTCTGCAAACTACAATGCAGCTTCCTAAGTTTTCAGAAACTCAGGTTTTCTTTTTTAGTTTGCAATCTTCAGAAAATCTGCACAATGAGAATGAATTTTCTTCTTCAGTGAAAAAAAAAAAAAACAAAACTGTGCTGAGCAGTCACAGATCCTTTTAAAATTTTTATTTGATAGGGTTGCCAAGCAGAGCCCAGAGCTCATTCCAGTGACAGAGTCTAGTGCTATGGGCCTGATAGTGCAGTGCTCAGGCTGGGCACAGCTTAAGGGCTATAAGGAGGGACACTACAGCGAGCACATGCAGTGCCAGTGGACGACTCAGGGAACTCAACCTCCAAGGTAAGCTTCAGATAGCTCTGTAAGCTAATGCACCAGACCCAAGACAAAGATATCTTAAAATTATTTAAGTGGGAAAAATCAAACCAGAATGGAAGATTTCCCTAGAGGTCAACTAGACCAAGTCTTCTACGCAAAAAAGAGGCAAGAGAAAAAGACATTAAGTAGTAAAAACATAAGCTCTCAATACATAATACCTAAGAGGAAGTGTCTAATAAATATCTAATAAAGATAACTGGTTTTTAAGGGCCTGAGCGGTGGTGCAAGTGGTAGGGCATTTGCCTTGCAAATGCTAACCTAGGATGGACCACGGTCAAATCCCCCAGCATCCATATGGTCCCCTAAGCCAGGAGCGATTTCTGAACACAAAGCCAGGAGTAACCCGAGTGTCACCGGGTGTAGCCCAAAAACCAAAAACAAACAAACAAAAATAACTGATTTTTAATAAAGATAACTGGTACTGGATAGTACCGTGGACAGAGCACTTGCCTGCAAGCACTGACCCAGGTTCTATCCACAGCAACCTTAGAATCCCATCAGAAGTAATTCCTGAGAGGACACCTAGGAGTAAATCTCAAGCCAGGTGTGCCCCCCCCCCAAAAAAAGTAACTTTACATTGCTAATTATATAGTGAGGGTTAAAGGGCAACATTAGATCCTTATCAATGCTCAAAACTATATATAGTCTATATAATGTATATATATATACATATATATAGGCTAGCGTGTTTATTTTTTAATTTAGCAAAATTTAAGAGTAGGGTGTACTACATATTTTCCAGGAAATTTGGTCTCAAATATCAGATCTCATAAATAACGACCATGACTTTTTTTCTACTGCATAAATACAAAACAAATGCATATCAGGGCATGTAAAATGGGCGGCTGTTAACCTTCCTGAGGTGTGCAGCTGAGGGCGTCATATTATTGTGTAACTAGCAACCCTACCCATACCAGAATTTGTGCATCAACCCATACTGAAGTGCTGTACCCACTAAGTACTAACACACACAACACACAACACACAACACACACACACACACACACACACACACACACACGAGTCTCTCTGCCTAAGCCCCTGGAAACCTCCTTCTTTCTCTACGTCTTTGCCTCAGATGGGTCTAGGGCACCTTCTAGAAAGGGAACCATACAATCGCCTCTTTTTGGCTCTTTCCACTCTGTCGAGAGTCTCACTGTCAAAACACATGTTTGTGAGGGAATGTCACCCATCTGGAAGGCTGAATAATACTCCTTTTGTATCCAGACCTGGTTTTTAGTCATCCGCTCATCTGTAGACATTTGGGTCGTTTATCACCACATGCTGCTCTGACTGTGGGCTTTACCTGTTTACATCTCTACTTGCATTTCTTTGGAGGTACCTGTCCAGAAATGATAGTGCTCACAAGACACATTTTTGTTCCTTTGAAAAGAATCCATGTTTGGCTCTTCTGATACCTCAACCTTCCAGAGAATCAAAAAAGAATTAGGTTGGAAAACTAGAGCATGCATGTGTGCATGTGTGTGTTGTGTGAGCGACCCAAACACCGGAGCAGTTGGTGCTTCCAAGTGGGGAGTAGTGGGATGTGGGAGGTTGCCCCCAAACTCCCTGTTTCCATGATGGATAAGCATGAGAGATGGAAGTCCAACTTCAGAAGTGATCCTGATGAAGGATGAGCAAACAGAGGGAAGGAGAACAGCTGAATGGCCCATCTCTGCATAGACCATGTTAAAACAGTGATATCATTCAGGACATGAGTTTGTTTAAACCTGCTTGGGACAAAGCCATGTGCACTGAAATTTGAGGACACACGAACTTAAAGGTGGACTCAGAAGAGCTCTCCTGGGTCCCCACCGCTGAGCAGTGTGAAAGCTTGCCTGAAATAAAAACAAAAAACAAATAAACCTGTTTTTCTTTTAAGATCAGTATGTGTAAGTGAAAATCTTACCACAAATCTGAAAGAAGAGATAATCAGAAACCTCTAAATTTTAATGAAAACCAAGCCCCTATCATCTCTCCACCATCCAACCTGGCCACACTTTCCAGAGGCTCAACTGGAGATAAAAAGGGACACCAGAGAAAAGGCAATTTTAGGTTCCTCAAGGGCTCTAGCCTGCAGCTTCCATATTCAAATACCCCAGGGCTGCTTTGTCCACTGGGATTTACTTTTTTATAGAATAAACTTTTCTTTGAAACTCTTTTTTTTTTTTATACAGTGTCTTAAGTAGATCTTTTGGAATTTACAAGATAAATACTGGTAATTTGATTCTTATCTTCTCTAAATCCAATTCTAAGCCAATTTTGTGTAAAGGACACTAATTATAGCCTAGAGGGAAAGAAAAGGTAACCTATCAGAGAGAATACACTTGGAGCATTTAAAAGGCTAGGGGACCCTGAAAAGTTAAATAGATTTCAAATCTATTGGAGTAAGAATAATAATTAGTTAAATGGAAATTATTCTCTGGCTCTGGTCTTCTGGTCTACTCACCTTGGGCCCAGAGTTCTTGTCTACATAGTGTCCGTGTGTATGCCGTATACAGTGCTCCCTGCTCTAGGCCCAGCCAAGGGTCAGCAAGGGAGCTACCACAGGGCTCAAAGGCATGCGCTTTGCATGTGCAGGCCTGTAAGGGTTCTCCAAGCTACACTAGGTATGGCCCCCAACATAGCAAGGCCCAAGCAACATGACATCATGGGTCCTAGCACTGAACCACCCAGTTCCCAGAATATTGTCAGAAGTGACCCCTGGGCCACTCTGAGCACTACTTTTGAGAAGGACAAAAAATGCTTAAAATTATTCATATAAAATGGGCCCGGAGAGATAGCACAGCGGCGTTTGCCTTGCAAGCAGCCGATCCAGGACCTAAGGTGGTTGGTTCGAATCCCGGTGTCCCATATGGTCCCCCGCGCCTACCAGGAGCTATTTCTGAACAGACAGCCAGGGGTAACCCCTGAGCACCGCCGGGTGTGGCCCAAAAACCAAAAAAAAAATTTATTCATATAAAATATTAAAATAAAATTGCAGCCATGAAGAGCAAACCAGAAGGAAAAGAGCAAGAGGACCCAAGAGTACTGGGCTAAGCTCCTCCTCCCCTTCTTCAGCCCCGGAGGAAAAGCTGGTTGCATAAGAAGTTTTGCTTTCCCAGATCAGCCTGAAGAAGACTGAGAAAAGTGAGGAGCCTACCTGTGTGTCATTCTGTGCCACTCCCACCCCTTCATGTTGTTTTTCTTGGCCTTGGTCACTAGAGACAAGTCATACTGAAAGGATGCTACAAACCCCATCTAACATTTCTGGCCATGTGGGGGCTGCCAAAGTATGCAGGGATCCCCCATTTCTGTGATGCTGAGGTCCAGAGGGCCCCAGACTGCTGTGGAAAGTCAGGGGCCCTGGTGGACTCCGTGGTTCAAAGGATCCATGGAGACTTGCTCCCATGCACAGACACTCGAAGAGCAGGCATACTTCACCCGCCAAGGAGCATTTCACTGACAGTCTGCCTAAATGGGGGATCTCCTATTCCTGACTGAATTCTGGCCTCTTACACATGCATCAGTCTGGCCCCTTCCCATGGCCCAACTCTGAAAATGCCAACTCAAATATGTCATTAAAAGCAAAACCTCTGAAGCTGAAGAGCCTATTTGTCAGAACCAGCTAAATGGGCCAGGGAGCTGGCTCATGGGCCAGTAAACATCTTACAGGTAGGCACCTCAGAAAAGATCCCTGGCATTACATGTTCCCCACTTAGCACCCCAGAATGGCCTGCAATCACCTCAAGGGGTAGCCAACAGAGAACCAGCACTGGATGGATTTGTCTCTTTTCAGAAGGCAATTTGGTGATGACATGTGCTATAGGCTATTTCTGTGTTTTTTTTATAATCTCAAACCTTCACCTCTTTGTGTTTTTCTGAAAAATGTCTTTTTATTATATAATGCTGACCAGAGGGTGGTGGTTAGGAAGAACCCAAAGGGAGGGCTGGGCCCCAAAAGATGATCCAATGGACTAAAGCACACAACTGTACGCAGGAGACCCAAGTTGGATGCCTGACAACACATGGTCCCCTGAGCATCACTGGAGCGACCTTCAAGCGCCAAACTGGGAGTCTCCCTCCACAACACGGTCTGTGCCACCATCCATAAGAAGAAAGGTAGGTTCAAAAAAGGACTGTGTGCTGTCCAACCCTCAGTGCCCCAATCCTGACAACAGCCCTTATAGAGCAGATAGATGCTATCACACACATCCATCCTAGAAATGGGCAAACTGTGGCTCTAGAACAGATGAGCAAGAACATAGGCTGGGGACAACTCTAGAATCGGAAGCTAAGGAAGCGAAGGAGTCACCTTCCTTTGTGAAACTCTGCTACAAAGAGTGGGCAGGGGAAGAAGTCAGCCATTTCCTCTCAGCCCCCCCACCCCCAACCAACTCAGGGGCATGAGTTTCACCTAGTGGGTGAAACTTGGAAGAGAAAGGGAAATGGAGAAAAGAGAGAAAGGAGAGAGGGGTGAGAGGAAGAGAGGAAGGAGAGAGAAAAGAGAGAAAGGAACAAGAAAGAACCTGCCCTTCCCTCAGAGCACACACTAAGTTAAAGGAGCCACTTGGGACTGTCTGGACATGCACACCATCAGTCCTAGCTATGGTCCATGCCACAGCCCTCACCTCCACTCCAGCCCAGTAGCCAATGACAAAATGGGCCCCATTGCTTTGGGAGCCCCCCGTTTGCAGGCAGCCCTGAAGGCCTGGATGCACAAACACAGTGCCCTTTCAGGCAGCCTTCGGGCTCCTGTTTCACAGAGCTGTGAAAGAGGGACTGTAAATAAAGGCCTCTCTGACCTGCACCTCTGGCCCAGACCTCCTTGGGGTCCCCTCTGGGTCAGCACCCCATGCACAGGGGCTCCCAGTGCAGCCAGGACAAGGAGAATAGTTTGGAGGGGCATCAACTAGTTTGGGGGTTCCTGAAGAAGGTCTGGTCAGTCTGTGTCAGTGGTAGCAGGTGAGAAGATCAGTGACCTGGGAGACTTTTTTTTTTGGTCACACCAAGTAGCATTCAGGGGTTACTCCTGGCTCTGCACTCAGAAATCACCCCTGGCAGGCACTGGGGACCATATGGAATGCCGGAATTTGAATCACCATCCTTCTGCATGCAAAGCAAATGCTATATCTCTGACCCCAACCTGGGAGACTTTTGGGGCTTTTTCTCAGCAGGACAAGGTCACAGACCAGTTTTACCCAATGAAACGGGTACCAGGTGATTAAAAGCTTCCCAGAACCCCACTGGTGGCCTGATTCCAGGGAGGGGGAAGGGAAGCCATTTGGTTTTGTTCCCTTTGTCCTGCCAACTGTACAAAATCCTGAGAATCGAACTGGAAGGGCTGGGTGCCTGCACCCCCTTCCCAGTAGGGCTCTGGAACTGAGCCCAATCCTGAGAGAAGGGGATAGGGGAGCAGGAGAGGATATGGCCACACTTCCCGTAGGCTGAGGGATCAGCAAGGAGATCTGGGCCAGACTGAACATAGTGGTCTTGGTTGTGGTGGACTCAAGGTGGGATCTAGCACCTTGAAGGTGGAGATGCCTCTTCTCTGCTGACGCCGCCAGTGCAGGGCCCTGGAAACTGCACTAGCACCATGTCCACACTGAGACCCATTCAGGCCAGGGCCAGCGGCCACCAACGGAGCCCAAAGTTGCTCCCTCTGAGGGGCTCAGTTAGGGTCCCTAACCAGGAGGAGGGACACCAGCACACGGTTTCTTAAAGGAACCACAGCAGAAGAAAGGCAGTCACAAGTATGTCTCCCACAACTATCTGTAAAAGGAGACTTGACTAATCTCTTGAGGGTCTGGACTCATTCTTCTCTCAGGTTCCTCCTGGGTGGAGACCTGAACAAAAGCATCTCTCTGGACCCCGAGGAGCCCCAGACACCTGTAAGAATTCCTCTCACCCCATCTTAGAATGGAAGAACGAGACACAAACTTAAGTTAAAAGAGCAAACCTGGCTGGAACAGACAAGGCCATTTATGTATGTCCCTTCAATTTCCCATGGAGATCAATGCTGCAGGGGATAAAAGGGCCAAAATAAGCAAAGAGAGTTGAGTTAGGTCCCTGGGGTTGTCTCAGGAAGAGGTAGAAGTGCACCCACTCCCCAATCTGCCCCTAGAAAGCTGTTGTGGGCACGCCAAAATGAAGTCCATTTATAAAGACTGAGGATTGAGGAACCAAAAAAAAAGGCTGGACCTTCCAAGTAAAAAAAAAGCAAATTCACAGTCTGCTAAGTTCCTACCACCAAGACTTCAGCTGCAGTATCAGTCAACTGGGTTCTTTGGTACGAGGCTGGCAGCAAGGAGCAAGGACAGATGAGGTCTCCACATCAAGAACCCATAAGGTCAGAGGCCACAGGGGCTGCTTTTGGCCCTTCAGAGTAAAAAGGGGGCTGATCCTTCCAGATCCTTCAAACACCTGCATGTCAAGGATGGTTCAGTCCACAGGAAACACTTCTTCCTCAAGGTGAGACCTTGTCCAAGCATTCACAGAACACCCAGGAACAGGAAGCCCCCCAGAATCATTGGGAAGAATCGGTGGTCACTCAGGGCCTTGCAGACTGTCCAGGAAATAAACAATGAGCAGGAGATGCTCCCATTCCTGCCTGGACCTGGGAGCTAGACTTCATGACCACCTCTAACTTGTGTCCCTCCCAAATATGTGAACATTTTGATCATAGTGACAACCTTAGAGCAAACAAGAGCAGCCAAGTGACCCAGATACAGCCACTTCCTGCTTATGGGAGGCCCCAGGTGAAGTTGCAATCCCCCACATCCTAGGTGGGTGCTAAAAGACTCAAGAGTACTTCCCATAGCCACAGCATGAGGACTGACCTGCAAAGTGTTAAGACAGAGAGACATGACATGTCTCCACACACATGCCCACACATGTGTACAGATACATGAAGGTAAGCTTCATCCAAGTTATCTCCAGACACATGCATACACACGCGTACACACACAAACACATTCCATCCAAGTTTTATCTCCAGACACTTGTCTCTGTCCTCCCCTTCTCTCTCCCTCTCCATCTAATCCAATGCTTCTCTATTATTTTCTGTCATGCCCCATAGAAGAAAACATTTTTCTTACCCCCCTACGACTGTAAATAGTATCTTTATTTTAAAAAAAAAAACTTTAACCTGCAAAACAAAAATATATAAAATAATTTGAGCTGATGTTTTTAATCAGAGATGATGTCTGGATGGATGGCTACAATGAGCACATTTTGCAATGCATAGCTTTCCTCAGCGGGGTTTGAAGCAGGACACAGCAACTCTCGGCTCCAGAGATATACAGAGACATCAACACGGGGCTTAGGTTGTTATGACAGTGTTTGCCGAGGTCAAACGTGCCCCCCTTTACAGAGCCTCGAGCCCCACCAGGAAGGGGGTGTCCCACTATTTGAGAAGCACTGATCTAATCTCTGAAATTCTAAGGATGCACACTCCTCCCAGGCCTTGAGGCTCAGACCACCACTAAAACTCTGCTGCTGAGGCATATCAAAGCCTGTACCCCCCCTGCTAAGATGAGCAGTGGGCTAAGGAAAAGGGAAAGTTCAGGTCTCTGCCTCAGCTGGTATCAGGAGGAGCAGGTCAGAGTGTTGAACTTCCCCCTACTCTGCAGGGCAACCAAGTGCAAAACTCATCCTGTTCCCCCCATGCCCTGACTCACCCCACCCCAAGCCTCCTGCCAACACATTCACTCCAGGACTTATTCCCACCAGCTTATGAGCCAATAAAGTGGGTTCCAGGCAAGGGACTAATGACCAAAACAGGGTAGGAGACACATAGGTGGAGTGAGGAGGTCCTAAGACCCCCGGCAGCCTGGTGACTATCACGGTCCAGCCATATACTCCTTCTTGACCTATCCCTGCCACTGTAAGGCTGACAATTAAAACCAACTTCCTAAGGAGTGAAAGATAGAAGGAAATAACCTTAAGCAAAGACAGTGCTATCTGGGTCACACCCAAGCATGGGCCTTCTTTTTGAACACCCTTTTTCCCTGCTGAGAGCTTCTCGCCATGCCCCCCAAGTGAGAAGTAGCGGACAGTAGGAAAAAGGGGATCACTTCAAGGTGATCTACTTTGCTATAATGGGCAGCAAAGAGGCAGCCAGAAGCTGGGGTCACCAACAGTAGCCGTGACTGCCAAGCCAACACCCAGGCTTGTTTAGTTATAACTCTAGAAGCACAGACAGAACCACTACAAGACTTAGAGCAGTTGACAATATAATGGGTGCCAAGACTTCAGGAAGTGGTGACAGAAAACAGGGAGCGCTGCAAGGAAGGCTGTTTAGCAGACCCACTGTGGTCAGCAGTACAATGAAGAAGAGTGAGGACAGGGGGGCTGGAAGTCTGGAAGACCCACCAACAGGATATGAAGACCTGGAGGAATGTTCAAGAGGGTGTGTACTTAACTCCACCCAGCACACTAGCACATTCCAAGGCAGGTAAACTGAGGAGGTAGCCAGAGAGAAGGTATACCAGCCAAGGAAAATAATGTAGAAAATGAAAGAGTATAGAAGAGTACATGCCAGTTAAGTCCCCTGACAAATACAGCTCCAAAGGCCTCTGAGAATGGAGTTGGGCCTAGTGATCATCAGCACCACAGGGCCAAAGAACACCATGTTCTCAGGCCCTGGCAAGCTGGCCAAGAAATCACCAGAGCTCCAGACTTCCTAAGCCACTTGAAAGTCCCACCCCCCGAGACATACATAGGTTAAATAGAAAATAAAATATGAAATAGAACTAAAATCAGAGAAAGAAATTTGGAAATTACCCACAGAAAACTGAGCATGGAAACCACATGACCATGAGAGGGAGAGGAGACAGGGACAGGGCTGGTGAAAAGGCAGGGGGTGAAGGCTCCTTCTTTGTTAGCTACTGTCCCTGGTTCAATCCCTGCCCTATAGCCCCACCTGGAATGATTCCTGAGTGCAGAATCACACATAAGCCCTAATCACCTAGCAAATGTGGCCCAAACACACTCACCACCACCATCCAAAAAAGATAAGGCAGTAAATCCCTATATCAGAGGAAGAAGCTTTGCAGATGAGGATGCAAGTGACATTCCAACACAGATCCCAAAGCAAGGTGCTGCATTCAATCCCACTGCTTCTGCAGAAGGAACTGCAAGTGGAATATGGGGGTGGGGGGAATGCCCGAGTCCAGAAAATCTCAGTACTGTCAAGAACCCAGAGGCCACACAAAAACCACGGAAGGATGATGATGTCCTGATGAAAACCAGGCTGCAGACAGAACAAAATCCAGAGTTGGAAGCGTCTCCCTTTCACTGGTTTTCACTTCTCAAGACACAGGTGAGGAGTTGAGCAGATAGTACACAAGAAACTGCAGCTAACTCTCAGCTGCATTAGACACAGCGCAGGAGGCTTAACAAGGACCTCTAGCCTCTCAGAACCCTGTCATATACTTGGGATGCATCAAACATGAGCCCCAACAGTTATCTTAAAAACAAAGCAAGTGACCAGTGAGGAGCAGACAGGGTGCTGAGGCAAAGATCGATTCCCAAGATGTCAGACAGTCCTGGGCACTGGAAGGACTAATGGACAAAGAGCAAGGGAAGGGTAAGTCCACAGGGGAGAGGAAGAAAGGGGACCCCAACAAAAGCACTTTCTTTCCAAATCCTGCTCGCCAGGAAGTAACCAACTTCTCTAAAGCCCTGCATTGCCCTGCAATGTTTGCAAAAGATAGAGGGTGACCGTGAAAATGGACAGGAGTGTGCTAAGGCCAAACCAAAGGGAGACAGGACACTGTCCCTTCAGGGCTTCTGCCCACAGGGTGCAGCACAGCACTCTCTCTCTCTTTCTCTCTCTCTCAGGGTGCAGCACAGTTCTCTCTCTCTTTCTCTCTCTCTCAGGGTGCAGCACAGTTCTCTCTCTCCCTCTCTCTCTCTCTCTCCCTCTCTCCCCCCCCCCTCTCTCTCTGCCTCCCTCCTTCCCTCCCCACCCCAATTCTATTTCAAACCTAGATGTCTGCAGAATGCAAGGAAAAATTAGTTCTCGAGGCCAGAGAGATAGCATGGGGGTAAGGCTTTGCCTTGCATACAGAAGGTCAGTGGTTCGAATCCCAGCATCCCAAATGGTCCTCTGAGCCTGCTAGGAGCAATTTCTGAGCCTAGAGCCAGGAGTAACCCCTGAGCGCTGCCGGGTGTGACCCAAAACCAAAAAAAAAGGAAAGGAAAGGAAAGAAAAGAAAATTAGTTCTCTCTCTTTCTCTTGCCCTTCTCTCTTTCCTCTCCACTGCACCCCCCAATTCTATTTCAAACCCAGTTGTCCAGGGCAATGAAGCCTGCTGCAAGGATTGCTAACATTTGGGATCTTGGACACGGCCATGTGCTGGCCACCTAGTGTTGAATGGGCTCTAGGGTGATGGGACGGCCCTGGCATTCACCTTCCCAATTCTTACGGATCTTCAGCCAACCCCCACCTTGGGCTACCTTCAGCATCTCTAAACCAGCTCCAAAGCTCCCTCTCTTTTGGAGTCTTTACCCTTCTAAATAATGAATTCCCCAGCCCTAATTAATGCAAAGAAAGGGATGATATACATTTCTCTGTTGCTTTAAGTTACAGCTAGTTAGACACTTTGAGGAAAGAGCAGCCTCTAGCTAAAGGGTAAGATAAGCTAAAATCAATATAAGCCACCGCCTCCGAATCTCTTAAATCACCTGCTTTCCTGCTCCGGAGCATCCCTGAATCCAGACCCCTGCAGTGAGCAAGGAGCAGGAGCCCAGGCTTGAAGGACCATCCATTCAAGCAATTCCCTGGAGAGGTCACCTCTCCCAGCCACTACTAACCCGTTATCCCCCAGCTCTCTCTGCTCCTCCCAAAACCAACCCATCCTCCAACGCCAAGCAAGGGGAAAGAGTATGCAAATAGAGGACATAAGGTATTCCATGATGGAGGCAGGCGTCTGGTGTCCACATTGTCTGAATTGAGACCACTCGGTTACGTGGTTGTATCACCCTAGTCACCCCACAGAACCACCATGAAGGGGATCGGCTCCAATAGAGATGGGAATAGGTCAATCTGGTGGTCTGCTACAGGGCTCTGAGGTGAGTGAGAAGATGAGTCCCAGCACTAGGGCATCCACTATAGAGATAAGGGATTCTCTGCATGTGACTCCTGGAATGGAACACAGGCTTTGCCTATAGAAGCCCTGATTTGAGCTCCAGTACTACATAGTCCCTAGAGCCCCACCAAAAATGGCCTTCAAGTACCATGCTGGGTGCAGCCACTGAGCACTGATGGAAATAAACCCTCAAAAAAAAATAATCATAGAAGACACATTACCTTAGAAATATCTACAACAGGGGCCAGAGCGATAGCACACGGTAGGGTGTTTGCCTTGCATGCAGCTGACCCAGGAAGGACCAGGGTTCAATCCCCGGTGTCCCATATGGTCCCCCAAGCCAGGAGCGATTTCTGAGCTCATAATCAGGACTAAGCATCACCAGGTATGGCCCCAAAACCAAAAACTGTATATATACACATATATATGGCATTGTGGCCCAGAGTCTCTCGGATATTACAGAGCAGAACTTTCTGGAAAAGATCCCCACCTGCCAGAGGACTGACTTCTGGACACTCACCCCACCCAGAGGTTAAGAACCTCAGAATGAGAACTCAGAAACCCCTTCCTGTCAATACTCCTCCTACTGAGTGAGTCCAAGGGATACTGATTTCTGGAACTCTATAAGCACTTTGCCTCACCTGCCTAAAAGGGTGGTGATTATTGGGCCAGAGAGATAGTACAACATAAGTTGCTTGCCTTGCAAGTAACCAATGTCTGTGCGATCTCCGGGTCCCCCCATATGGTCCCTCGAGCACCTCCAAGACTGATTATTGAGTACAAAACCAGGAAGAAGCCCTGAACACCATTGGTTTAACCCAGAAACAAACAAGTAAACAAACACAAACCACCACCACCAAAAGGTGATGAGGGGCTAAAGAGGCTGGAAGGGAGGCCAGCAAAATCAGATGTATTTTCCACCATGGTTCCTTAAATCCAAAAGCTAGCCTAGTATAGGGTGCTCCTGTCCAGACCCAGAATTCCCCCAAATTCACTTAAGAGTATGCTGGCCTCCGGAGCAGAGCAGTGAAGGGGGTTCTTGGCCTTGTACCAGTGTCTATAACTGGCCTGTTTTGTACTTTTCAGGGTTATGGGCTTTAGGTGCCCTATAAGAATGCCCCCAACTCCCTTCCTACCACCACCCTGGCTCAGCTTCTCATTTTCAAGAAAGACAAAGACCAAAAAAAAAAAAAAAAACCAAGCAGGCAGTGCCTGGAGCTCTGGCACAGGTCTCCACCAGCTTCCTTTATCCAACCACAAAAAGACATCAGTAGAAGCAGCGAGGGGCCCTTTCCAAGCTCGGCCCACTCCCTGCAGTTGAGGTTAGCAGTTAACCGGGGGCTGGGAGCCACGGGGGCATACAGCTCATGCACCTCTTACACAACGGCCTTATCTTACTGGACCACAGTTGGTTTGTAGAATTGCATAGTGTCACCACCACAGTGTGGCTGGCACGAGATTGACAGCCCTGCTCGGCTGGCGATCAGAGAGAAGACCGAGGGGACTGAGGGGCCCGGGACGGTTAGCAGCGCCCAGACACCGAGGCTGCTGGTGAGAGAGCCACAGAGATGGGGACCAGGCCAGCTGCACTATCAGTCCCTTTGATCCCCGGATGAATGAAGCCTGCCACCTTCACCTCCAGTTCTCAGCCCTGTACCTCGGCTAAGAGTTGGCCATGGCCCATGACAGGGCAGAACACAAGGCACCCTGATTCAAAGACATAAGAGGGACAGGTATATTAAGATTGGGGTTTAGGGGACAAAACATCAAAGAAGGGGTCATTCTACTTGCCTGACACTTTCCCAAGACCCTCCAAACTGCCACAGCATGAAAACATTAGAAAACTGGAGCAGATGGGGCCAAAGAGATAGCAGACCAATAGGGCGTTTGCCTTGCACGCAGCCAACCCAAGATGAACGGTGGTTCAAATTTCAGCATCCTATACGGTCCCCGAGCCTGCCAGGAGCAACTTTTGAGCACAAAGCCAGGAATAACCCCTGAACACGGCCATGTGTGACCCAAAAACCAAAGAAAAAAGTACTGGGGCATAAACACCAGAGCAATAGTTAGGGCTTGAACTCAGTATGTGTCCCACACCACCTGGTCCCCACAAGCATCACCACAGGTACAATCCAGAAGTTAGCCAAGGTGGCAACACAGCCTCTAGCCCAGCATTGAACCACTAGCCAAGATCACCGGTGGGGCCCCTACTCCCCCAGAAAATGTTACACTTATTGAGCAATTACCTGGTTCCAGGCGAAGCTGTCTAAGGATTTCAGATAGTACCTTCAGATAATGCATTATCTGAAATCTCAAACACCGGAGTCCTACTTTAGAGGTGAGGAAACAGCAGGACTCAGCATTTCAGGCAAGAGGCCAAGATCGTACTGTTGGCACTTAGGGTATGAAAACCTGTGTTCCACTCTTCCCATCTCCCCCATCCCCATTCTCTCCAACCCCCCACATGCTACCCTGTCCCTTCCCCAGGCTTCTCTGGCTATAATATCTACAGCTGACTCCCACTTCTCCTTCTAGTACTAACCACCCTCATGGGGGCCAAAGGAAGTGACCTGATCTTGAAGCCTAGTGCTTGGCATGGCGTTATCTCAGGGTACTGTGGGGATTACCAAACAGCATTAAATAGCATTCCTTTCCCCATGGAGTTTATGTTTGTCTCACCCATTCCTGAACTTCCAGGGCCCAGCCAGGTACCCCACACACAGTTACACATTCAATTATTTTGTTATTAAAAATGAATCTCAGGGCCAGAGTGGTGGCAACAGCGGTAAGGCATTTGCCTTGCATGCCGCTGATCTTGGACAGACTGCAGTTTGATCCCCTGGCGTCCCATATGTTCCCCCTAAGCCAGGAGCAATTTCTGAGCACAGAGCCAGGAGTAACCCCCTAAGCATCGGGTGTGGCCCAAAAACAAAACCAAAAAAAAAAAAAAAAAAGAATCTTTCCTAGTGGGTGGCAGTGTATTTCCAAATTACCTTGTGCTTTTTCTACATAACTGTCACCATGACTTTTTTTCTCTGTTCCATCTATTTCCTACAGGCATGAACACATTATAAACATGCTAACTTTCAGCTCCAATGACCAGTGCTGAGAGTGTGTCTGTGTTCCACGGGCACTGAACTAAGCCCTAACGAGGCTTACTTGCCATGCTCAAGGAATCTGCACACATCTACACAGACCGAGCCACAGAAAGGGCCCTGTGCACATACCCAAGAGGCGGATCAACATACTAAAATCCACGCTACACCCCCGACCCCAATCCAAAAATCTAAAACTGCTTTCAAGTCAAATTCTATCTCTTTCCTCCATAGTAGAAGTGGGGTGAGGGGTTGGGCAGGTCTGACAGTCACAATGATGCTTGGTCAAGAGAACTGCACAGGAAGTCTGAGGGTCACCAACTTTGGTGGCTTTGTCACCAATTTATTTGACCTTGGGCAACTCAGTTCATCTTGGACACCTAACTACTTCCTCTACCCTATATGACCATGTTGAAATGAAGGCTTACATGGTCCCTTCCCTGGGGTCCTTCCATGCTATTTAATGCTATAACTTTCCATTGCCTGGAGAATCCACAGCTGCAGCGCAGGTGGGAGGTTGAGTATCTTTCTCAACAGGTGGCTGTTAGAGCAAGAAGAGGGCACACAGACCCTCCCGTGTGCCAGCCTTCAACCATCCAGATATAAATAAGCAAACCACCCTCTAAGAAGCTGGTCCTCTCACTAGGAGGGATGACAACCCTGATTTGAATATGGATCTGAAGTAAATAAAAGGAGAAGGCAGATACCGAAATAGATTTCCAATAAATAGCTTCTCTTCAGTGAAACCTGATTCTTGGGCCCCCCCCCCCCATATGTAATCTTTCACAGATCCCGTTTTCGGGTGTTCAAATTAACACAACCTGGCCTTAAATACCACACAAAACACATAGTAAGCATTTTGCTTTTATTTATGTCATCAATGGTTTCAATGGGGATGAGTCATCCTTCCTCTCTAACACTCTGTTCTAATATGGTTTACTATAAATAATAGGGAAGGGAGGGTGAGAAGAGAGAGGAGAGAAAGAAGGCAAGGCTACAGAAGAGCCAGGTCCAGCCAAGAATACACAAGGGACTGGGAACAGCACTAGAACACACTGTGGTGTGTTTCCCAAAACAACCAAGAGGAGCTAGAACTTTTCATGCTCAAGGTATTCCGAACCCGGGACAAAATGACTAAGGTTTTAACACAAGTGTTTCATGAGCCTGTCAGGGCCTTCGCACCATCAGGGTTCCTCTGGGCCAGGATCCACAAGTGAAAAAAATCCACCCACTATGACCGCAGCTGTCTGTGGGGGTGACTGGGTCTTCAGCAACAACAAGAACCTCTCGGGAGGTCAAACCACAAACTCACAACAACAAAGCAGAAAATACGGCCAGAGGCCTGGCCATCATCAGGACACCACAGCTTCTGCTTTGCACTGGACCCACAAAGGAAAGAAGTCGCCACCCCTGGGCGTGAGTGGACAAACCCAGATGACAGTCCCCAACCCACCCTCAGAGGCACAAATGGTCCCAGCAAGCACTCACTCCCCACCCCCAAATGACTAGGACTCTTTGCTGAAGCCAAATCTACCATCCCAAAGGACTAGACAAAAATGTCGGGGGACAGCCAGCCCCAGGGTAGCTGGAAGAACACAGAGATAGATACACACACACACACACACACTTCTCGGGGGTCTCACAAACACACACACACCCTTCCATGCCACAGCCTCCTCTACCTCACTTGGGGATCAGCCAGCCCCAGGTTAGGATGAGAAGCAACAAGACTCCCCAGACTTTCTCTCGCCTCTCCCCAAACCCACATAGCAGACTTCCAAGGCAGAGCCTTGAGCCTGGGTGCCAAGTCCCCCATGAAGTCGCAGGCACCTTCATCAGATTTCACCTGCATCCCCGCAGCTTATTTTAAGGGACAAGGAAATGAGGTCTCAGAAAGACTTCTAGGCACATACGGGAATTTGGGTTTCTTCCAGGAAGCCCCACTCTACAGTGTCTTTGTGCACCCCCTAGACTAAGCTAACTCCATAGCCTCCTAGACGGGGACCCCTCACTCCAACCCTCAATTCCTGGGCTGAATTTCACGAACCACAGCATCTCCTGGACTTGGTGTCATTGTTTCAACTGCCCGCGAGTTGCCCCACTAGGCAACCCGTGCTCTCTCCACAGCACCCCATCTGCAAATACCACAAGGACATCAAAACAAAGCTATCAGTGTGGATGCCGGTTTTCCCCCAGTCAGTCCAAACCCTTTTGTTTGATTCTCAGATGGTTTATTGACAAGGGCTGGGGTCAGAAGTTGCCTTTTCACCTGCCTCTCCCCGAACATGGCCCTGGAGCTCCAGGGGAGCTTAAGTAGGGCAGTTGGAGCCACTTAAAATGTCAGATTTCCCAATTTAAAAATTAATAATAATAAGCACCAATTCCTGAGCAGCCAGCAACTGTGGGAGAGCAAAAAGCACCCAGAGCCTGGTGCCCACCCCCCCCCCCCCCCGCACCAGCCCACTCATTACAAAGTTCTCAGCCATTCTGCATGTCCAAATAAAGGGGGAAAGTTGGTGAGGGCAGGAAGCTGATGAGGTGGGTGATAAACGCCACGGCCCTCCTTCACTCACTACCTGTTTTCTTCCATCAGGTGCTTACACACACACACACACACACACACACACACACACACACACACAATCTGAGAGGGGTCCTTGCCTTCCACCTGGTCCTGCAGTCCCATACCCTCCTCCCTCCACACATAAACACCCCTCACCCTGACCCCAACCGTTTATCTTTGCATATTGGAAAAAAAGGCATTTATCAAGTCATCTGCTCCTCATAGATTGTTCAACAGACCACAGGGGTTATCAGTGGAGTTGATATGGGGAAGATAAACAGCAACCTCTTATGCAAATAGCACTAAGAATGTGGGGGCCCCAGCCAGGCCCAGGAGAAAAATCAGAATTGAGGAGCGTTTGATTCCACTGGGGAAGGTGCCCTAGCTGGGCTTTGGGCTTCTCTTCTGGCAGGAAGGGACAGGGAATATGAAGAACTAGATCTGACCATGCAAACTCCTCGCTGGATCCTACAAATCATCCCCTGCACCCCAGCATTACTCGTATCATTCTCCCAGGATGCCCAGTCCACGGGGACATGCTGTGTCCAGACCAAGAAGGTGGATAAATCTAAGGCAAAGAAAAGAGCCTTGTCCAAGCACCAATGGCCAGACACTAGGAGCTTAGGGCTCTAGATTCGATCTATGTGGCCTCTCTGGACTCCCAGCTCCACAGACCTGCTCTTTGGCCCCAAAGGAAGATCAGGTGGCATTGCAGCAAAACCCTTCTCCTTATTGTCAAGACAAACTCACATGAAGAACCAGGAGGCAAGTGACTCCAAGTGACAAAAGAAAGGCCAGAAAAAGAGAGAGAGAGAGCACGCGCTCAGGAGAAAGCAAGCGGCTTCTCACACCAGGCTGCAGGCTGGGGAGGGGGTAAAGAGAATGACAGAGTCCAGGGCAGGCTAGAATGAAAGACTGAATGGAACAAGCTAATTTACACAGGAAGTAAGCACTTAACCAGACCCTTCATCTCCACACACAAAACCCTCGGCCATATCTGGAAGCAATTACATCCAGTTACCATGATCTGCTTGCCACTAAAATTAACTGCAAACAGAAATATTTTTCACTTTTGCAAACCAGGATGCCAAGATTTGGTCTATCTCCCCTCCGAATCCCAGGTCCCCCAGGCCCCTGCCCACGATTAAATCTGGCTGCTGGAGAATATTTAGCAGCTACTGGGCTCGGGGGGGAAAAAAAGGAAGAAAAAAAAAAAAAACCCTTGTAGCTGTCAGGACATAAAAAGTAAAACAGTAGATCATAGTTGAAGGTTGGGGAGAGGTGGGAGGGGGCAATGAAAACCACAGATTGTTCTAGAAACGAAGGAACACACATGGTACATGGGCCTTACTGGTAAGTCCAGCCCTGGTTTTTCTCCATGCTCAACTTCAAGGAAGAAGAGTTTTTAGAGCCACTCGATTTAGCAATCACTTAGCATGGTGTTTGGGTACCGTCTTCATCCCTTCTGCCAAAGTGGGGAGGTAGTCTCTCAAATGGTAGCAGAGCCTTATTTTAGCCAAGCATTTAGGGGACAACTGAACTGTCACGATTTCTGCATAGAATGTTTCCAATTCCTACTGGGTCAGCACCTGACCCTGGCTAGAGCAGTAGGTGTTTTTTTTTTTTATCTGAGACACACAAAGATGAGAACTAACTGGGTGTCCCCAGATCCCCTCCCATATCCAAACCGCCAGGTCTGACAGTCAGGACTCACCGGCCACTCCACTCCTACTCTCTCTAGCACCCCACAGTTAAAGCTTTTCTATTTCCCTGAATTACTGATAACAGTGCCATAAATACCAGAGGCACAAGGGTAGATTGGTTTGAAAGTGCCTCACCTTACACACACACACACACACACACACACACACACACACACACACACACACACACACACACACAGCAAAGCAACAAAAAAAAATCTGCTTTCTGGGTTAGATTCATGAGTTCCCCCTGCAAAGAAAAACTATGCCATTCGCTCACATCTCTGCACAGAATTAGGCTGGCTACCCTGCAGAAGGAGGTCAAATACTGTGATTCACTGCAAAAGTCACATTTAGAAACATCACTGGCTGGACAAGGAGCAGTGCTACAACTTTCTGTAGAGAGTTTGGGTTATGGGGGGGGGACCCACTGTGCTGGGCAAGGAAGAGGCCTCTGCCATGTTTTCCAAGGGCTTGAAATGTTCCCTGGAGGTGAAGGAGGAAGACAAGCATGGGAGTTCAGACATCCTAATTGGATGTTTGCATGGCTAACAGCAAAACTGGTGCCATCCACTTCTTCTGTGGGATTTGGGAGGGTGTGGAGTGAGTGTCTCAGTCTGGCCCTAAAGTTTTTGAAGACGAGAGATTCCAAACAAGCTCACTTGCTTCCCCATGTCTCACTGCCTCGCAGCCAACAACGCTATATACTCCAGACCCCAAAAGAAGCTAGGAAAGCAAATGTTCAAACTCCACCCCAAATCTCTGATCCGAGAGACAGATAGCCTTATCAAATGGGGAGGTCCCCTTCTCCTCACCCCCAGATTCCAGGCACCTCTAGGTGCCCACATACTCAAGCCCAGTCCCCACACCACCATCCAGGCATGGAAACAGTTAAGCCACTGTCACTGAATAAATCAAAAGTTCATGGCTGCAACATACCACAGAGCTTCCCTCTTTCCATGTGACAAGAACCAGAGAGGGGCTGAAATCTCAAGCATCCTGAGCTGGGTCTCCCTGGCCCGCACAGGTTAGGCCGCCAGGGTCAGGGCCATGGACCTTTAGCGGCAACATTCATTTCCTGAACAGGACAAGTCCTCCTGGCCATAAAGCTAATAGGAACTTCCTCGCACGGCGAGCTCTGGCTGACAGGGCTACTTGTCACTGGCCACGCAGGAGGAGAGCGCTGGTTCCCATTAGTGGCTTATGATGCCAGGTGCTACTAATAAGGTACATCGGCCAGAAACAAGAGCCTGCTAAGTTGTCTCTGACTCTGGAAGTAATCAGGCCGACGCTTTAGGGCCAGAGAGGGGCCTTCATGGGTGAAAAAAAATCAAAACACAAAAAATGAGGGGGGCTGTCACCTTCACTCGTGCAGCATCCAACTTCTGGATGTCTTCAATAAATACATTTCAAACGATCCCTCCCCATTTCCCCAAGCTCCCATGAAAGACTCCCCCAAATTAACACTAATCTCGTTTCCCCAGCACTGCAGGCCTGATGGATCACCCAAGGCCATTATGGTCGGCCACATCTGCTTCTCGCTATGGCAAGGAAAGTTGTGCCAACAGACCTAATGGCATTAAGATCACAATACTCAACTAATCCACTTAGAAGCCAAGACCGGGTGGCCAGGCGAGTATGGCAGGGGGCCCAGCTGAGAGAATTCACAAGAGATGTGGGCCACAGAGATGTGGTCTCACCCTGGGGTCTTTCGTAGTGAACGTGCTGAATGAGCACAAAACCTGCCAAGAACTATGTCTTCAAAATGATGCTTGATGAGGCTGGAGAGATAGCACAGTGGGTAAAGGGCATCTGTCTTGCATGTGGCCACCTCAGTTTTGATCTCCGGCATCCCATATGTTTTCCCGAACACCACCAGGAATGACCCTGAGTGCGACTCAAGAGTAACCCGAGCCAGATGTGGCCTAAGCTGCTCCTCTCCCCCAATGTTGCCGGATTAATTCATCTTTGGAAGCCCTGTGGCCTGGAGGGTGGGACATGGGCAAGGGCAGGCATTCTGGACACCCAGCACTTACCACCTCCTCTCCTTAAAGGGCTACCTGAGCTTAGCTCAGTTTCCACCACAGGAACCGGCTCAGGATGCACCTGGGCAAGCCACCCTCAGCATTTAGACGAAGGGCTGATAGAATACTGTTCAGCTAAGTTTATATAAGAACTGCATTGATTTCAGTACCCTGGGCTCTGTGGAGCAAGAGACCAGCTCCTAGGCAGGGCAGTGCAAGGACTCACAGAAAATAGTCCTAGCCCAGAGGGCATCCCTGGAAACAGTTTGTACAAGGCAGTAGGAACCATCAGCCAGGGTTGCTGGGGGACAGAGGAAAGAGGCAGGGACTGGACCAACACAAACACTCTGTGCACTCCACATTGCCAACATGTTCCCATTTCACAACAGCCATGAAAGCCTGATGGGAAACACACAGGCACTCTCGTGAGTGCCTCCATTTACTGACCTGCCTAGAGGCCACCTCATTGGCCTCTATATTAGTATTCCCACTCCACAAGTGAGCAAGCAGGTATGAGAGGATAAGGAACATAAGCAGTCACACAAAACCCGGTCAGTGAAGACATCAGATTTAACTCCAGTGTAACTGGCTTGAACTACATTCACTCTGTGTAAAGCTTGAGGTCAGCAGTGGAGGGGGCTGCATTCCAGGCAACAAGTTTTTGTTTTTTTTTTACTACCAGGACCATGACCATAGACTAGAGAATTTCAAATGACAGAACCAGACTTTCACCTGCCTAGAACAGAACTGCCAGTCTCAGAGAAAGCTCAATGGGGTGGACCACCTAGGAGCCAAACGGGCAACCCTAGCACTGCATAGTCAGTCCCTTGAGCACCCCCTGGCATGTCCCAAAACAGGAATATAAAAAAATAAAATAAAAATAGAACTGAACTGTTGCAGAAACAAGTCTTAGCTTCTCAGGGAAATTCTAGATCTATCCAAAGGGCACATAGATGGGGCCAGAGAGTAAAGAAGGTGCTTTGGCACACAGCAAACCTGAGTTCTATCCCCAGCACCACATATGGTCCCTCCAGGTGTGATCCCTGAGCACAGAGCCAGGATTAAGCCCTGAGCATCTCTAAATACAGCCATAAAAAAACAATCCAAACAAAGGGCAAATGAAGGCACAGCAGCATACATCTAACTAAACAAGTAAGGAAAGTATTTTCTCCCAAGGGCCACTCACTTCATCTGCAAGCAGAGCAGTTTCACATGCTCTTGTAGGCAGCTGCAAAAAACATATGTGTTAGCAGTCAGGTACCAGGGCCAGAACACATGATTCCACAGTTTTTATATAATCACAGGCCAGGAGTTCCCCACTAGTTCCAGGAAGACTGGTCTCTCAACAATACTTCTTTTAAAGTCATTAATTCAGGGCCAGAGCTATGATACAGCGGTAGGGCGTTTGCCTTGCACGCTGACTCAGGATGGATCGTGGCTCGATCCTCTGGCATTCTATATGGTCCCCTAAGCCAGGAGTAATTTCTGAGCATATAGCCAGGAGTAACCCCTAAGCATAACCGGGTGTGGCCCAAAAAAATCAATCAATAAAGTCATTAATTTAAAAAACTGAGGTGATTAGAAATGCTTTTCTCCTAAATTAGCAAAAAAAAAAATCAAAGAGCACAAACGGAGTTTAATTCTTAACGGTTGAGCATAATCACTATTTTAAAGATTCATAAATAGTGATCCTTGAACAAACCGGAGGAAAACATGCAGCTGAGCTACAGTTCTCTTCATCCCCTCCATTCCTCCAGCAGCACCATCCAAAAGTGACAGCTAATTAAAATGTGACTTCTCGCCAAGAGCAGGTAACAAAATCAAAGAAATCATCTTTGAAATTTCCCAGTTTGGTCAAGTTACCAAATGAGCGATCACATTCCAGAGAAGAAATGATAAATATTAGAACTCCAAAAAGGTGAAGGAGAGGTGCTTGCCTTTGGCCCCCAGTGAAGCCTCATCCCCAACACACATCTGTCCCAGCCCCATCGAGTGATCCCTGAGCAGAGAACCAAGAATAGTCCTCAAAAATTCTAGGTGTGGGGGCTGGAGAGATAGCATGGAGGTAAGGCGTTTGCCTTTCATGCAAGAGGTCATCGGTTCGAATCCCAGCGTCCCATATGGTCCCCCGTGCCTGCCAGGAGCAATTTCTGAGCATGGAGCCAGGAGTAACCCCTGAGCACTGCCGGGTGTGACCCAAAAACCACAAAAAAAAAAAAAAAAAAAAAAAATTCTAGGTGTGGCCCCCAAACAAACAAAAAATAATAAAAAAATAAAAACCGACAAAATAAAAAATAATTTAAAAGCTGACAAAAGCTAACTGGCCCCAATTTAGCAGGCTCATTTTCACTGCCAATCCTGATTTAAAGACAATGAAATTCAACTATTCAAAAAAAAAATCTATAAAGATGGTGTTGGGGGGCGGAATAAAAGGGTAAAAAAAAAAACAAAAAAGGCAAGTTTTTCTAAGTGTTAACAAATCCACAAACAGCTCCTCCAAGTGTTCGATTTTTACCACTGGAGAAGCCTCAAGCCTGTATCACACCAGGAGCATGCTACCAGCTATGCCTTCCACCAAACTTCACATCCAATTCCCTTGCCAAAAGATGAGAGATTTCCAGGAGCCCAAAAAGTTAACAACTAAGGCCATTCATCACCCCCAAAATGACACTTCCTGGAAATAGAAAAGAATTCAGAAAGGATTTGGGGAATCTGTAAATGACAGAACAGCCATAAATAGAGACAAGATGCTGGGCACACCTGACCTTTACGATTGACGTCAAGGAAGATAGCTCCAGTCTCTGAGCGTGGTGTCTTAGGGACGGTGTTGGCAGGCAAGACTAGGTCAGAGGGCTCTGGCCCAGAATGGCGATGCCCATGTTCTTATATGGCCTGGTGTGGTGCACCCTAGGCTTTGAGTTAGAAGGTTAGCCAGACTCCTGGCATGATCCATTTATAGCCATGTGATTGGGCCAGTTGCTGGCCGAGTCCTTCTCTCCAGCTGAAAATGGGAACTGGCAATGGTCAATGATGCCTTATCTCCAGCCCTTAGCAGTTTCAATGATGCCTTATCTCCAGCCCTTAGCAGTTTCTGCCATCTGAATTGTACAGACAAGAAAGAAAAGAAGGGTGGGCCGCAAGTGTTGACCCGTGTCTGGGAAGCCTCAGGAAGCATTCTGTAATCAAACACATTAATATCTGTGCAGCAAAACATATGAATATTCAAAATAGGCAGGATAAATATAGCTCCCCATCAGTTCAGATCAGGTTTTGCCACTAAATGAATTTGCTGCAAACTTCCACAAAACCATTTAAGCTTTTCAGAGCTCTTCAGACTCGATCATCACAGATCAGGGAGGTGGGGTGCCAGACCTGTTCCCCCCCCCCCACAAGGAAGACTGTGAGGTTAACAGAGGTAAAAGCATTAAAGTTTACTTGGCAAAGGAGAATGTGTTAGCAACTGATCCAAAGCATTACCAATATTTCTGATTATTCTACAGCACACGCCTTTCCAAACAGGACCTAGTGTGACCTCAGAGATGCCTAAAGCTTGTCACAATAATGAAAAAGAACTCAGAGTTCAGAGAAACTTCAAACTTCCCCCAAAGTGGCCTAAGCTGAGGTCAGTATTTATTGGCGTTCGATGTGGCCCAGCACTGAAAGCCAGCTGACAGAGCAAAGGCCAGCCCTCAACCTGCCATTTCTACTCTGTGGTCCCCAATACCCAACAGCTAATTCCAAAAAGGCCCCTGCCCTGCGAGGTGCTGAGCATAAAGGTGCAGGGAGGCATCTGAGACCATTCTTGCGGTCCCTGAGTGTCTCCTCCAGAACCAAGTAAGATTTCCTGGGGGGGGGGGGGGGTACACAGATGCTGGTCTGAGGCAGACTCACTGCCTCTGGGACTCTCACCAGGGCCCTGATTATATAGCATTTGGCTCTGATTCAGGGAAGACTGAGAGCTCTGAATAATGTTTAAGGTCACCCTCCTGTGCTGTGCAAATCTCATTGCTTGTGCTGTAACACTGAGAAAGAGAGGGTGCAGCTAAGCCAGTTGGGCTGATCCCTAGATCAGATCCAGACAGGCAGAACCAACAGGCAGGCATCCAGCAAGAAAAGTGACTGCAATAGAGTTCTGGAGCCTGAGACAGAGGCCTTCGCCTTTCACATTAGCTTCTGGGCAGAGGACCCCTAGGGAAGGTTTGAGGGTCCACAGTTTGTTCCTGTCTTTGCCTGGAGAGTTCCAGAATCTGTGTCTTCGTAATTGCTTTGGCTTCCTTTGAATCGCCAAGTCAGAGTCTATGGTCTCACCTTCAACCCTTGACCACCTTTGCTCTGGTTTTTACCTTGCCCCCACTTTCCCACACCCCAAAGGGAACACAAATCCCCTAAGTTTTTCATTGTTTCTGGCCTGACTCGCCACTCTCTCCCCAGCATGGGAAATTTTCTGGTGGGCTTCCAGAACAAAACCTCCTTTCTATTTCTCTTACTGGCTCTCACCTCACTTTCTCCCAAAGCCTTTCAGGTCCTCAAGTAAAAAAGCAACAATTATTGCAAGACCAACTTTTACCCATCTTTTATCTCACTGGCTTAAGAATGAAAACATTGCTACAGGTCATTCCTGGTACATGCAAGACTTGGGGCTCAAACCCCAGTGCTACATGGCCCTCCTGGTTTCCAAGCATCACCTGACCAAACACCAAACCCATCAGACAGAGCAGCAACAGGAGTGGTCCATGGCTTCCTGAATACTGCTGATGTGGCCCCATAAGGATACTAATTTAAAAAGGAGTTAAACTTTAACTGTTAAAGCAGGGGTCTTCAAACTGCGGCCCACCAGCAGTGAACGCTGTTTGGTTGCCAAGATACCTACCTGCATATACACTCAGTATCACGGTTTCTCAGGGATGACGTCAACTGCCTCTGCCCACGGCATGTTGTGTGCTGGGAGGGTGGGTATGAGGGCAGTGTTGAGAGGGACACTGATGTGCCCTTGTGCCTGGCGCTTGGCATGCGCGTTGCTGATGACGTCACTGGAGGGCGCCGGACGTGGCGAGGAGTACCACATGTGGGTGACTATATGATGTAAAAAGGTGCCTGCTCCACCCCCAGGCAACTGGTGGTGTCTGTGTGCTGTGCCTGCCTGTCAGTGAGGTTTTCCTCCACTCCCTCCACTGCCAAAGGTCAGTCAAAAGTGCCATAAAAATAAATTTTTGCCAGATGGGGGGTTCTGCCCGATTGGGCCATGGGTGACTCATATGAAAATTCCCCTTTGGGGGTGGTGAGGCCTTCAGTGTTGAAATCAAAGTTAGGGGGTGGGAGGTGGTTGGGAGGTTAGGAGTTCGGTGCTGAATTGCCCATGTGGAAAATTAGGGGTTCGATGCTGAAGCATTTTAAAGGGGTTACATTGCAAATTTTATATGCATTTTGCGATTCCTTTTCAGCGTTCACATGCTGATTCCAAACATATCAATTTGGGCATTATATAGGGAGATATAACTGAACTATCAGGGACTGAGCTGGTCTTTTTAGAAAAGCCTGCAAGGGGTAAGTGTTCACATCAGGGACTAATGGGGGTTCATACACTGTGTATATATACACACATATTGGTATTTCACTAATATCAGTTTGGAATCCCTAGGAAACAATGATGTCAAGAAAAAGAAAAATTGACGGCGAGTGTAGAATATTCAAAGAACAGTGGACTTACGATTACTTTTTTATGCGGTACAAAGAAAAAGCTGTGTGTCTGATATGCCAGAATATAGTTGCTGTGTTCAAAGAATACAATTTGCCACTATCAAACTCAACATAAAGATAAATATGATTGTTTGGTTGGAGAAGTGAGAAAAGATAAAATATTACAACTGAAACATACACTGACGACTCAGCAAAATACTTTTGTGAAGCAGAAGCAGTTAAATACTTCCTCACTGTGGGCAAGTTTTCAAGTTGCCAAGCTAATAGCGTGCAATGGCAAACCGTTTGTGGATGGAGAATTTGTTAAAGAATGCCTTATTTCTGTTGCCAAAGAGATGTGTCCAGAGAAGGCCGATTTATTTAGTACAGTGAGCCTTTCAGGAGTTACAATGACACGAAGGATTGAAGAAATGGGAGAAAATTTGCTGCACCATTTGCAAAACTCTGCAAAGAAACTTTGCTATTTTTCCTTGGCACTCGATGAAAGCAATGATGTTCGTGATTCTGCCCAACTTCTCATTTATATGCGTGGGACAAATGAGTATTTTGAAGTCACTGAAGAGCTTGCTGCACTGCAAAGTATCAAAGGTACAACCACAGCAGTGGATATATTTGAAAAGGTTTGCCAAACTGTGAATGGTTTGGAGCTGGACTGGGTTAAACTAGTCAGTGTAACAAATGATGGTGCTCCTAGCATGGTGGGGTCTAAGAGAGGAGTAATTGTTCACATTACACAAGAGATGGACAAACATAACCATCCTCATCCAATTGCCATACACTGCCTCATCCACCAACAAGCGCCGTGTTGTAAATCACTGAAGTGGGACTCTGTTATGAAAATTGTGGTATCTTGTGTTAATAACATTAGAACTCATGCACTAAGCCAAAGACAATTTCAGGAATTTCTATCTGAGGTTAATGTTGCCCATGAAGATGTTCTGTACCACACAGAAGTCTGTTGGTTGAGTAGAGGGAGAATTTTGAAACGTTTCTATGACTTACTTCCACAGATTACAGCTTTTCTACTTTCAAAAAACCAAAAAGTACCAGAGCTCAATGATGCAGAATGGAAATGGCACCTTGCCTTTCTGACAGATATAACAGAGCTATTCAACAGTTTCAATCTGCAACTTCAAGGCAAGGGGAAGCTCATCTGTGATATGGCATCGCATGTGAAAGCACTGAAGTAAAATTAGGCCTTCTCATCAAACAAGTACAGGAGGAAAACTTCAGTCATCTCCCAACAACTCAAAACCTGTCAGCGGACAAATCATTGGTTGCATTCCCAAAGGAAACATGTCTGGCTTCACTAGAATTGTTGCAAAAGGAGTTTCAATTTAGATTCAAAGAGCTTCATCTCCATGAACAGGATATACAGCTTTTTCGTAACCCATTTTCTGTTGAGATTGAAAATGTCCTTACAATTTATCAAATGGAACCGGCTACTGCAGAATTGTGACTCTCTGAAAGACGCATTTAAGTCAAGTAACCTTTTGAATTTCTATGCATCTCTCCCCTCTGAGACATATCCAATATCAGGAACCATGCACTCAAAATGGTAACCATCTTTGGTAGCACTTAGGCCTGTGAACAGACTTTTTCAAGAATGAAACATCTGAAATCTCCAACCAGATCAAGATTAACTGATGCCCACTTGCATCACTTGTTATGGCTGGCAGTGACAAATATGGAACCGGACATTGACCATCTCATTAGCCAAAAGCAGGCCCACAGTTCCCATTGAAATACTGGTGCGTGATCTGTTTATTTATAAATGGTTTTCATTTTATTTATATAAGATATGTGCAGTGTGAGTAGGAATTAGTAGCTCATATAGTCCGGCCCTCCAGCTCTCTAAGGGACTGTAATCTGGCCCCCACTTTAAAAAGTTTGAAGACCCCTGTGTTAAAGCAAAGTCTATCACCTGCTTTTTTTTTCTTTTGGTTTTTGAGTCACACCCGGTGCGCTCAGGGGTTACTCCTGGCTCTGTGCTTAGAAATAGCTCCTGGCAGGCAGGATTGGGGGACCACATGGGATGCCGGGATTCGAACCACTGTCAGTCCTGGGTTGACCTCATGCAAAGCAAATGCTATCACTCAGGCCCTATTACCTGCTATTTTGCCATGCTCATTGCTATTCCACAGCTTTCTAACATCAAAATATCCCATTGCTACAGTACAGGTTTTGCATCAAAAAACTCCAGGTTCCAGAATGATAAATAATACAGCAGGTCAGGCTCTTGCCTTGTACTTGTACTCAGCCAACCTGAATCGATCCTTGGCACCTCTTATGGTCCCTGAGCACTGCCAGAATTCCTGAGTACACCAAGTTTGAGCACCACCCTGAGTCTCACCACCCCCAAGTAATAAAAGGTGGTACCAGGCTACAGGCTGAAAACTCTTGAGGTATTTACAGAGGTCAGGCCAAGATGCCATCCACCCCACCACATCCACCATCTTCCCAAGCACAAAAACAGCCCGGCTCTTCTAACAAGATTCAAAAGACTCTGCTGACTCTTTCCAGGTAGTCTGGTTGGGACTAAAACTCTAGGGTCTTTCTTAGAATGGGTGGAGACAGAATCTCTTTTCTGCCTGAAGCCACAGCACCCCACAGCCACACCCATGGCTTTCCATCAGGCTCTACAACTCAAGCTTCTCAAACTGCCAACCCACTAATTTGTTCCAGATCTATAGATCAAGTGGCCGTGTGACAATTCAAAATTTCATAGTGGTGTTAGCCTAGTAGGATCATAGCAAACATGATGGGAAAGTTACAGAGAAGCCCCACAAGCTCAGTGAGTTAATAACCAGTAATGCAGAAGACTCAACTAGCATCAACCATAGTCCCATAAATTCTCAGACAATGATTTTAGTAACAACATTGAAAGATATAACAATTATTTCAAATTGGCCCTTGTTGATCTAAGTTTTGATAATTCCATTTGCCTTTGAGTCATAACAAAATGAAGTAAATTTGTTTGTGCCTACAAGGGGGCAGGCTAAGGTGGTGGGTGGGAAACTGGGGATACTGGTAAAGGGAAGGTCACAATGGTGGTGGGATTGGTGTTGGGACAATTAATGCCTGAAATTACTGCATTATGAATAACTTGGTAAATCATGGTGTTATAATAAAAAATGTTTAATAAATCAGGGCCGGAGCGATAGCACAGCAGTAGGGCGTTTGCCTTTCACTCTGCTGATCCAGGACAGACCTCGTTTTGATCCTTGGCAACCCATATAGTCCCTCAAGCCAGGAGCGATTTCTGAGCACATATCCAGAAGTAACCCCTGAGCGTCACTGGGTGTGGCCCCAAAACAAAACAAAACGAAAACCTTTATAAAAGTAGTAGGACCTCCAAGGTCCCATCCCAAACACCAAAGTTCCTCTAAAAACTGAGCTATAAGGGGGCCAAAGAGATAGCATGGAGGTAGGGCGTTTGCCTTTCATGCAGAAGGTCAGTGGTTCGAATCCGGCATCCCATATGGTCCCCCCCAAGCCTGCCAGGAGCAAGTTCTGAGCATGGAGCCAGGAGTAATCCCTGAGTGCTGCTAGGTATGACCCAAAAACAAAAAAAAAAAAAACCTGAGCTATAAGAAGTTCCCCCAGCCACACAGCACCACCATATATGGCCCATACACAAAAATAAAAATCCAAGAAACAACCTGTGCTTCTCTGCACTGTCTGGCCTTTCCTCTGTCCTACTAACAGTGATATTGGGAAGAGGAAGAGAAGATGGTCCAAAATTAGAGAAGCTGCCTCATTCTGGAGCACTAAGGGCAAGAGAGCAAGCAACGGGCCCCATGAAGCAGATTCAACAGAATCCAGGAGCTTCTGGGGGATGAGGCAGAGCCAGTCCCAGATTCTTTGGACTGTGTCTCCATGCAAAGCTGTGCTCAGCTCCAGTTTCTTAGGGTTGCAGCAGCTTACTTTCCATCTTCCATCAAAAGCACATTCTCCGTGTCAGCAGCCCACAGCATGACCCCGAGGATTCCAGGACCCGTGCCTGGCCATCCGATGGTTCCAAGGACAGGGACACTGTCAGCACAGCCAGCAACAGACTGGAGGCAGATAGTGCTATGGATACGGCCTGCAATACCTCAGAGCCATAGGAGCCAGGGGCCTCATTCATTCCTCACCTTTATGGCCAAGAAGTACCAGCCACAACTTTTCAGGGAGTTGAACCTCATTTTATGGGTTCAGCACCAGATCCACTGGAGCATGGAGGGTGCCCTCTGCAGTGCTCAGGGATTTAACCAGGGTCAACCATCTGCCAAGGCAAAGCACCTTAGCTCCTTTACTCTTCTCTCTCCAGCCCTCCATCATCTCTATTTCTAAAAGAACCAGGTAAGATTCAGAATGGTCATATCACCAGCCCAAGCTCTCAGCACCAGATACAGGCTATTTTCCCTCCTACTTTCTAGAAAGTACCATCCAGAGCCCCATGAAGACCAGGGCCACCCAGAAAGGGAAGGCAGAGCTCTCAGGCTCTTTCAGAGAAAAGAACATACAGAGAAATCCTTCCCTTCACCCACATCCCCCACCCTCACCCCACACCTATTGACCCCATTTCTCAGAGCAAAGAACTGAAATAATTCACATCCAGAGAAGAGATTCATCTCTCTGGTCAAGATTGGGGAGGGGGGTTTCCTCTTTAGGAAAGTTTCGGCACAAAACACACATGACCTCGAACTATTTCTCAGCGGTTAGAGCAATAAGAAGACACACCTTAGCAGTAGTTATTTTTCACACCCGCAGGAAAAAAAGTTTGAAAAAAAATGTGTATATACATAAAGCCACTTTAAGCTCAGCAGCAACTTTCCACAATGTAGTTCTGGGTAACCAGATTGACCTTCCTGTGCCTCTACCCACTCCTGTCCCCAAATGGGTGGGGGGGGGGGGGTAGGGAGAGGGATGGTGGCCAAGATGTACAGAAGAATTCACCACAGATCATCAGAACAAGCTATGGTACAAGGACAAATGTTCCAATGTCAACCATAGATGTGGGATATGCTGCCATCACACACCTGTTCCAGGAGCAGGCAGGTGAAATGACAAGGCCCAGGCCCTACAATTCACTCCCAGGGAGGCGAATCACAAAACCTCTGCTCTACACGCAAAGTGGCCTCCTCAGGAATGAATGGCTCCCCAGAGGCAGCAGAAGGCCCCAGGGGGTTGAGACCTAAATTCAAGGGTCTCATGGTAGGATACTTGCCTTACTTAGGCACGGCCTTAAGGTGCATCTCGGCACCAGAAGAAAAAAACATGAGACCTAAACGTGAAAGCACTTCTGGGCCCTGCCTCATAATGCCTCCAGAAAAGGTCCTCCTAGGAAAGAGATATGGAACAAATTCCATAGCTTGGGCCCTACTACAAACCAGCCCCATCTCTGAGCACGTGCAATAGGCTCCATCACCCAGAAGGAAGCGAAGCTGGGAGAGCCATGACTTCCCCAAGTGGTATTTCATTCAACTGAAAAGTGGGGTCATGAAAATGGGATTCAACAGGTGGTAAATCCCAGCCTTGTGCCCCTCCTTCCCTCTGGACTTTAAATCAATTCCAAAGAGTGTTCAGGAGAAGAGGAGAGATGGAAGCAGAAGCCACGTTTAGATGATAAATGACCACCAGGAACCCGGAGGAAGTGGTGGCAATTCTGGAGCCTGAAGCAGCAACCAGTCCCTCCCGGTAGGCCACAAGGGGTAGAGAGAGGCCCTGTCTTTACAAACAGTGCCACAGAGGAGCCCAGATTCCAAATCTGATAGCAGAGTCCAAGTCCGCCCTGGGAGCTCCAGCTTCCAACCTCCATCAATCCTTTCCTCCTTCCCCCTTCCTTCCACCTCCTCTATTTTTAGGGGTAGAAGAAGCAGCACATGGGTGCCCCAGAGGAAAGATGAGACAGTACCTGTAAAAAAAAAAAAAAAAGCAAACAGGCCCTTGGGGGTCTGAGCAATAGCACAGTGGGTAGGGCGTTTGCTTTGCATGCAGCCAACCTGGGTTCAAGACCTAGTATCCCATATGATCTCCTGAGCCTGCCTGTCGTGATTTTTGAGCGAAGAGCCAGGAAGTAACTTCTGAGTGCCACTGGGTGTGGCCCCCAAAAACAAACAAACAAAAAAAAACAGGTCCCCTATACCTCCCATGGTGTGCCAAGATCTAGAAAAGCACACCGCAGTCCCTGGACTCGGGAAGAAGTTCCTGTGAACACTGAGCCTGGAAGGCAGGGAGACCCATCCTCTGACATGACAATGGCAGGGCATGAAGGTTGGAGAGTGCCTAGGTGCGGGTGCTGAGTGCCAGACAAACCAAGGGGTGCAGATCCCTACCTGTGTTGCTCCACGGCCTCATTGTCAGGGAGTTCCACCCCACAGACGCTGCACTGCTCCCCGATGCTCCGGCTCTCTGGCTTCATGCCCACAGCCAGCTCACCCAGCTTGTTGAACAGCTCCCTCTGGATGAAGCCCTGGGGCAGCAGCCCCCCGTAAGTGCTGAAGTCCATGGAGACGGCGAGGGCGGGTTGCACGTGGAGGCCAGACGTGGAGGACGGCATGCTCAGCACGGCGTCGGCCTTGTGGTTGGGCAGCACAGAGTAGAGGCCCAGGGCCTTCTCAGTTGGTGGCCCTGGATGTTCTGGGCGACCCGGGGGTCCTTGGCTGGCCTCAGAGGGGGTCTGCAGCTGTTCCGCACTCTCCTCTCGCCCATAGTGCAGCTCCCTGGCGCTGGTAATGACACTGCTCCTAGTGGGGGTGCCCGGCCCCTCCTTGCCCCTCTCTTCCACCTTGTCCCCCAAGCCACCAGAGAGGCTGGAGTCGACGGTGCCAGGGCTCTCCTGGCTGGGCACTTCATCCACCTGCATCATCTCCGTCTTCACCTCTGCAACCCCTAGGTGCCGCCCACCCCCTGCTAGAGAAGTCTCCTCAGGGCCTGCGGGAGGCTGCAGGGTCCCCTGCAAGAGAGACTGTCCAATGGTCATCAAGCTGTCCACGGCCGCCTTGGTGGGACTCATGGCCGAGAGGCCGAAGGAGGTGGATACAGAAGGGCTCTGGTCCACCATTGGCCCTGCCAGGCTGGGCGCAGCCACACTGGCATAGCCGCTCTCCTCGCTGGAATGCTTCGAGATGAAGATATTCTTCAGGTACCGGGTCTTGCGGTCCTCTTCCTCCTCGGCCCCACCTTCTACCATGGTGGCCTCCGTGTCATTGTCATCGGAGGCCTGGATGGTCTCCAGGATCTTCAGGCATTGCTCCTCCAGGTACTCGATCTCCAAGATCTCAGCAGCGTACAGCAGGTCATCCAGATCCTCAGCCTTGGCCTGCAGCGTGGCCGTGTAGGCATACTCTAGAATCTGCTGGAAGGTCTTTGGCGACAGGAAGTCCAGTGTATAGTGCTGGCTATTGCGGTGGAAGAGGATCTCAAACATCTTGCTGGTGCATGCCAGTACTGTGCGGTGGGCGTGGAACTCCTGGCTGTCCACCATGATGACCACGTCGCATAGCGTCCCCGCTAGCCGCATCTGGTTGGCCTTGCACAGGAGCCCCGTGGGGTGGCTGGGGTTCTGCAGCTGGATCATGCCCATCTTTGTCAGATCCATGGTGCACCCCGCAGCTTAGGCATGAGGCTTCCTGTCGTCCTGGGTTCTGCGTAGCGGGGCAGGGTGCGTTTCCTGGGCCAACAGAAAGAGAGAGAGAGAGAGAGAGAGAGAGAGAGAGAGAGAGAGAGAGAGAGAGAGAGAGAGAGCAGAGCGCTAATGGGGAGAAGAGAAGAGGCACAAGAGAGAACAAAAGGTAGATTAGTTATCGTCATTAAAAGGAAGCATTCCAACCCAGTGAGGCGAGGCCCCCTGGCCAGAGCATCTCAGGAGATTTTTTAAGGGAGGGGAAGAAAAGGGCATTTAAGACAAGCCGGAGTCTGGCTTTAAAAGGAGTTCAAGAATGAGAGGAGCACAGAGAAGTTTCTGCCAAATAGAAGCCTAACTTGCTTCAGATGCAATGAAATAAAAATGGCAGTGCTGTTGGGCGAGTCTGGGGCTTTCTCTACTTCTGAGTTGGGGGTGTTGGTTCTTGAACAAGACCAACATCCATTATAAGAGGGCCTATCTGCACTGGATGAATCTCTCCACTTCATGTCATCAACGGACCTCTCCAACCCACTCGCAGCCTCCTCTCCCAATGCCAGCAAGCCTCACCTCCAGGACATTTTTCCTAAGCTCAGCCTCAGTGTGGCAATGCCAGGAATCAGGTGCGCAGCCCATTGCCAGGCCCACAGAACTCAATGGGAGCAGAGCCCTCCCACTCCCAGAACCCATTGCTGGGCAACAGCCAGCACCTTTCCAGGCCTCTGTCCTTCAGCTCTTGCTCAAAGTTGCAAAGGTGGATAGACCAGGAATTCTATGCTTCTCCATCTGCTCTAACAGAAACACACGCACTGACCCAGATGTGCCTCCAAGTTTGGGTACATCACCCCATATCTGTACTGTCTGCATGGGGGGGGGGTACATATGCAAGTGAATGGGCCTATATGGAGTGCTCCCAAGTATATGTATACTGACAATGCCGCAGCCCTTTGCCCACAAGTGTCCGGCAGACAGGAGAGTGGGTAAGATGCCAGAGGTGGTGATGAGAATTTGTGGACAAGAGAGCCCAGGAAATGCAGGGTCCATGAACTCCCCCCCCCCTCTGTCCCACCTACTCTGAGCCCAGTCTGGTCAAGTGTGAGCTGAAGCCACAAATCTGCTGGACTTCGATCTGGGGCTCTCCAAGTGTCAAGGCACCAGATCTTCGGTGTAAGCTGCCACAGGGAAGGAAAGAGAGGACCAAGACAAAGACCTGGACCAGAGCCCAGGGACCCACCATTTACAGGGTTCTGGTCTCTTTTGGAAAATACTGGAAAGGCCTCACACCAGATAAAAGCCGCAGCCTCTCTCTGACCTGTGGCCAGGCTTGATGGGATGGGAACTGGGAGGAATGTTGAGGGAGCTCTCCTCCCTCTTCTAACAGTGCTTGCATCTTCCCGGCCCCCAAAGGAGCCTATTGGTTGGAGAACCACAAATGTTATTTAACAAGTCAGCTAAAGGAGACACTTTTTGCTGCCATCCTGGAGTGGTAGCTGAGGCCAGCAAGGGTGGGACAACCTTTGATCATCCAAGTCTTCCCCAAAGGGATCCAGAGAGAGGGCAGAAGGACGCAACCCAAGAACAGAAGCTAGGCAACCTGAAATCCTTCCCAAACGTAATAACCTCTTCTGGCCGCGAGGGAACCTGGGGTTTGCGCGGTCAGCGATGTCCATCCACCACCCTCCCTCCACTGGCCGCTCGCGAAGGCACTGGCGACAGCGCGCACCCCGGTGGCGCTGGGGTAAAGCGGCTAGCTAGTCTAACCCGCCTGGGTTCCTCCAGGGATCGATCATGCGCTCCTAGTCCCAGACACCCCCACGGAGCCTCGCGGGCGGACTTCGGCAAACTTGGGGAAGCAACTTTTCCCCGGCGAGCCCGGCAGAGAAAGGCAGGGAGCAGGCTGGGGACGAGGAAAGGGAGAGAGAGAGAGAGACGGGGCAGCCAGGAGAGAGGCCGGACAGAGCTGCGCTCGGGCCAGGGCTACAAGGAAAGCACAAAAGCCTAAGAGAGCAGAGCGGTGGAAGGAAAGGCAAAAGGGGCTCTCTGCCCGGCCTCCCTCTCCGATCCCGGGCCGTGACCCCCGGAGCTACCGCCAGGGTCCAGGGCCTTCGGCGTACCCGACTCGGCCAGCCGCTGCAAGGCGCCTTGAGGCCGGCAAGTGGCTTGGTGCGCTCGGAGCGCGTTTGTGCGTTTGGTGCTTCTCCTGCAACCCCGCAAAGCTCCTGCGCCTTCGGAGCGTGTGCCGGGAGTGTTCGGGAGTGCTGCGCGCCTGCAAATTGGAAAAAAGGCACCCCGAATGCATCAGGTGCAAGAGAGACCCGGGGCACCCTCCGAGTGGGGCCGCGAGCGCGCACGGCGAGCCCCGGCACCACCAAGAGCCGGGTCCCGCCAAGAGCCGAAGCTAAGCTGCCCAAAAGCTTGCTAGCGCTATACGAGCAACCTCCAAGGCTCGGGTCACAGCACCCCCAGGCACCCCAAAATAATAAAAGCAAGGAGAGAGAAAAAAAATAAGAAAAGAAGAGCCCACCACGCTTTTCCAAAGAGAAACAAAACCCGAGCGGGTCACAGTCCTGCTCTCTTTCTCTCTTGTCTCTTTTTCGCCCCCGGATCCACTCCTTCGGAACCTTCTCGCTTCCCAATCGGGCCAAATAAATAAACAAAACACAAAACAAGCCACAACCCGATCCATCGGCTTGGCGCCCCGCGCACCGGTTCGCATACATATGAGCGCCCGAGCGCCCGGCCCGGCGTACAAAAGCTCCTCCGGGCTATCCATCCATCTATCCATCCATCCATGGCCCACCGACCCTCCACCGGTGCCCCCTACTCCGGAGACCGCTCTGTAAACCCCTCAACACCACCTATCACGCCCAAACCCTGCCCCGGAGCAGATGCAACGGGAAGCAGCTGCGCCCCAAGCTTGACAGCCGGGGCTCCCTTCCCCACCACCGCTCCGAGCCTTACCACGCAAGCCGGCGGCGGTGGCCACAGCTCGGATCCAACCAGCGGGCCAGTGGCCCAGCCGAGCCGAGCCGAGCCCAGCCAACCCTAGGACCGCTCCGGGGTCCCCGGGCTCCCCGGGGCGCGGCTCTCCACGGCTCCCCAACTCACCGCCTCTGAGCTGAGCCCGGCGTCGGCTTCCAGGGGGGTGTGTGCGTGTGTGCGCTTCCAGGGGGTGTGCGCCCGCGCCCTGGAGGGTGTGCAAGGGGGGAACTGTTGCTCCGCTGGCGGATCACGGCGGCGGCAGCGCCCGGCAGTTCGCAGAACCCGCTCTCATCGCCCTCCACTCCTCTGTGTGGCGAAGGGTTTTAGCAAATCACCACCGGCTGCGGCGCCTCCGCCGCGTCCCACGTCAACGCCGAGCCCCCTCCCCTGCCAGGCCCCGGCGCCTCTCCATCTTTAGTGCTGGCGGCCCAGCCCCCGGCTCGCTGCCCACAGCCGCCCCCGAGCCCCGCTCCGCCCGCCCACGGCTCCCCCTGGCACCCGCCGAGCCCGCGCGCCCCGCCCCGCAATGCAATGCCCCGGCCCGGCCTGCGCCCCGCCCCGCCCCGCAACGCAAAGCTCCGGCTGCGCCACGCGCCCTGAACCCCACGAGCACCGCGTCTCACCGTGGCCCGGTGTTGGGGAGACCGGGGAAAGGCGGAACAGGGGCGCGCGACCTTCGCCTCCCACGGCCGCTCGTGTCCTTCCTTTCCACCTCGCACTGGGCTAGCTCGCCCGCTGGCTGCTTCCAGGCTCAGAGTTGAAACCCCAGTTTTGCCAGGCTTTTTTTTTTTTCTTTTTTTTTTTTTTTTTTTTTTTTTGTAAGCCCCTATGCGATTATGCGTGTCGCACTTTTGCTCCGGACCCCGGTTCCCTCGACACTGGCTGGCCCAGCCCGGCTGCAAAGCATCGCATCTCTTGGGCACCCAGCATCCGGATTTGGAGACGTCTCCAAGCGCGCGCACTTTGGCTAGCCCTGGCGAACGCGGTGCCAAGAGGGTCCCGCGGGGACATGGCGTCGAGCGGAGGCGCCCCGCTCTCTGCCAGGTTCTAGTGGTCCCTGGAGGCCGAGATGGCAGTCCAAGAGAAACTTTTCTCCCACCCCTCTTCTGGTCTTGAGCATCCCCCACTAGCTTGGCCGCTCCAGGGAGCCTGGTTGGAAACATTGCGGGGGGCTCTCCGAGCGCTCGCCCCCAGCAGCTTAGCGCCGTCTTCAGGGGCGGGCGAAAAGTTAAAGAAGCTCCAAGGCCCTTTCCCTTCTCCCCCAAAGTGCCTCTTCGTGAGGTCACTGTTCCGGGCTAGGGCCGCTAGAGGGACTCAGCGCCTATCTCATGCAGAACCCCCTTTCCCCTGGACTTTTCGCCTAGGTCCGTGGGTGTGGGAGATCAGGACTCCCTTGCCGTTTGGTTGTGGCTAACGGCGAGATTATAGGAGCCGAGAGGGTAAAGACCTGGGGCCCGGAGCCTTGCAGACTTTGTAGGATAAGGCCTGAGGCTCCCTATGGGTCCAAGGGGATCGTGGGACACAGAGGGACATAATCACAACCAGGTTGGCCTTTGGCGCCAGATCCAAAAATTGTAGAATCATGGAAGGTGGCAAAAACTATACTCTTTAAAAAATCTTTTTTTATTATTATTATTTCAAAATAGTTAATGAGAAGTCGGGGCCAGAGCGGTGGTGTTAGAAGTAAGGCGTCTCGGGCCCGGAGAGATAGCACAGCGGCGTTTGCCTTGCAAGCAGCTGATCCAGGACCAAAGGTGGTTGGTTCGAATCCCTAGGATGGACTGCATCCCTCGGATGGACTGCGGTTCGATCCCCCGCGTCCCATATGGTCCCCCCAAGTCAGGGGCAGTTTCTGAGCACACAGCCAGGAGTAACTGAGCGTCACCAGGTGTGGTCAAACAACAAAAAAAGTTAATGAGAAGCTAAAGTTTATTTCTGATACACTCCAACCTCCCGAAATTGGACCCCTGACCCCCGTTAGTTGAGGACAACTAAGGGGAGGTGCTTTCCAGCAAGCTCAGCGCTGAGGGCCATGAACCTGACCCTGGGGGAAAGTGCTTAGGCCTACAGCAGAGGGAACCAACTGGCAGTGAAGAGTACTTGGATGTGAGGGGCCTAAAAAGAGGCCAGTTTTCCTCCAGCTCCAGCGCCCTCTAACCATGCTGTAGAGGTCTGGATCTTGGTGCTCATTTATGTCACAAGAAATAGCAATTCCTAGGTCTGAGAATAGGCATAAAGGCCAAACACATGCTTTGGATGCTCTGACTCCATCCCCAGCTCTAGCCCCAACAAGAAAGGAAAACCCCACTGGGACTGGGAGTAGCCCCTGAGCACCACTGGGTGTGACCTAAATAAAACTGACCAACAAGCACAATCCTTCTTTAGAGACTTGCTCACTAAATTCTCTCTTGTTTGTAAGAAAGAAGTTAAGGGCCAAGACAGAGGAAAGGGATGTAAGAACAGGGGAAGGCCCCAATGTCTCATCAGGGAGATGGAAAAAAGTTACTTGTTGAGCCTAAGGGTTCCTACTGAAGGTTACTCCACATTTGTAGTACAGGAGCAGAAACAAACATTTAACCCTTAACTCTAATCTATTAGGCCTCAAACTAGGGATAAATAGAGCCTCCCAGAGAGAAAAATGAATTCCCTCCCTCCTTGGCCTGCCTGCACTCCCCAGCTCTGCACCATCGTCACTGGATGTGAAAATCTCCTTTGCTTCATAAACTCTGCCCATTAAAAAGCCCAACCCTTGTTAGTTAAGTGTTAAAGGGAGATTAATGCCTGGATTTAAGAGGTGGAGAAGGTAACAAAAAGGGGGAAGGCAGAGGAGGCTGTGGGCTGCGTGCCAGCGTTGGGCTCCAAGCATTTCCACTTAGCACTGAAGGCTGACTACACAGCTGTTTGATAAGGTTTATTGGGTCCAGATAAAGAGATAGCAGCTCCACCACCAAAACCTGGTCCCAATATGGTTGGAGCGCTGTCCATAGGTTCCTAGATGGTTGATGAGAATCATATGGCAGCACTTCAAAACAAGCAGGATGGATAATTATGAGAAAAATAACTCATGTTTGTGATGATCACATCATTAGAGTTTTGCAGTTGTTTTTTTCTTGAAGAGTATGGAAAGGTAGAGCCTTGCACATGGACGACCTGGGATGGACCCCAGTTCGATTCCTGAAATCCATATGGTCCCCCGAGCCAACCAGGAGTGATTTCTGAGTGCAGAGCCAGGAGTAACCCCCAAGTGCCACTGGGAGTGACCCCCCCCCCAAAAAAAGAAGAATATGGAAAGAGAAACTGCTGAACCATTAGTGTAGGCAAAGCCTGAAAATAGGTTTCAGTTGTACTGGAAGTTCTCACTTCCATGAATGGATCTTTGGAGAGAATACTCCAAAGTATTGGAATGAATATATGAATGGACATTTGGAGAGAATCCCATTGCCAAAGCCTCCCATTTCTTCACTTCTTCCTTTGCTCAGATACCTCCTGCTGATAGAGACCTGTTTGTGGAAGAGGAAGGAAAATCAGGTCTGCAGGAAGCTCACAGGAAGCAGCCGGAAGATGAGGATTTTTCTGAGCACTGATGATGAATCTTAACCTGCCATCTCTATTATTATTTAATTTGCCTAATGACCCCATTGAGGAAGGTGCCACTATTTTCTCCTTGGTGTCTCTAGAGAAACAGGTTCAGAATTAGAGAACTAGTCACTACCTGAGGTGAGACTTTAGAAGCTTTTGAGAGATGGAAAGACTTTGGGGGGTCACACTCATCTGTGTTCAGGGGCCACTTTAGGCTCTGTGCTTGGGGTCACCCATCGATATGGTTTAGGGGACCATGTGGTGCTGGGGATTGAACTAAGACCACCTCCATAAAAAGCATATTTAGTCTATTGAATGATCTCTTTAGCCCACCAAACAAAGCCTTTATTTTCTATGAGTGGAACACCCAGAGATGCTTAAGAGTACTCAAGGGAGCATTAATGGTACCAGAAGTCAAATAAGGGTAGGTTACACACAAGGCAAGTACCTGAACCCTGTACTAGCTCTCCAGATCTTAGCTGAGATTTTATATTAAATTATTTCAACTACTAAACTCATGATCTGATTTAATCAGGCTCCACAGAGATGGAAAAGAACAAACAAACTCTACCCTTTCCTTCTCCTTACTCCACAGAAGCAAGAACATGCAGCAGACATGAGGAGACCATAATTCTTCATCATATCTAGCTGCAAGCTTAATAAATAGACAAACTGTCCAGGATCTTTCCTTCAAAATTTCAGGTCAGCTGGAGGAGGGAGTTCTGCATTACACCCAAATTTCCAGTGAACAGAGTCCAGAAAGGAGGTGAGGAACTGTTTGGGGGTATTCTGATTACTAATTTTGTTCTACATAATTTGGGGTTTTGTTTTCCCGCTGTCTAACTTTCCTCCGGTGTTGTTCTGTTAAATCAGGCCTCGAGCTCCAAAGCCAGGATACTGGAGAGACGCGGATCTGGAAGCAAACTCAATGCAGGGAATAATGCACACACTAAAGAGGGTAAAAAGGGCTCAGGAGTTCCAACACTTAAGCCTTCCACTCCTAAGAAGCAGGCAGTTCCTTGGGGAAGTCTGGAAACATAAGAGAGAGTGTTTTCCTGAGACCTGGGATTTTTATTTGGAAGAATCCAGACCAGTCTCTGAGGTGGATAATATGGAGGGACCTGGAATAGACAATAGGGAGGGACCTGGATAATCCAATATCTCTCCCTAATTAGTTTTATAGAAAAATGCAGAAATATGAGGCAAAACAAAGTAATTGGCAACCGAAGGCTCAAAGGAAAGGGAGGGTGTCTACAGAAAATAATTTTGCATTGGAGTAGCATAAGTTGGAAAATATAAATAAAAAGCTTCTGGCCTGAAAAACAGGGTATTCCTACCCACAAAACTCCTGCCATAAGATCAACTATAGGCTCCAGGCACACTAATTTATCTAAGTCCAAAGTCTTTCTTCAAGGCCCCAGGAAAGGTTCTCCTCAATCACTGTTTTCACTGACAGCTTTCAGTGATTGAAAATACTGGTATTAACACATATCCTGTGTTGAAGTCAGGATTTCCTGAGGCATCTCCTAGTTTCATCTCACCATTATGTGGCAAGGCAGGGAAATCTGCTTTCAAAGCAAGTCCTTGCTCTTTTCCAAGCCATAGTCAAGTTAGCATTAGAGCCCACCCTGAGGCAATTATGTGCCAAGGCAGTTCCAGGGTTCATCCTGGAGCAATAGTGCTGTTGGTGGCAACTCAAGCAACCACATCATTCTGGAAAGCTCTGGGAGGCCATTCCTGCTGAATCTGGGTACCCACCTTTCATCCTCCCCTGCCTGGTCAATTGTGTTCTGGGCAGATCTAAGCAGTCACATTCACTGGGTAATCCTGATATAAGGTCGATTGCTGGTGTAGGTGCAGAAAACCTTGCCAAATCTAAAAATAAGACCCAAGTTTCAGGGGTGATAGGCTGATGTCCAAACAACTAAAGCCCAAGTCAGATCACTATGGCAAATGTTCAGAATGGATAGCCCCCTGTAACAAGAAGTTTCTGAGTTCTCATTCCTAATGGATAATAACTCCACTTAATACCTACTATTTTTCTTTTTTTAAACTTCATTTATTGACTGATTGATTGATTGGTTTTGGGGCCACACCCAGCAGTGCTCAGGGGTTAATCTTGGCTCTATGCTCAGAAATTGCTCCTGGCAGGCTTGGGGAACATATGGGTTGCCAGGAATTGAACCAGGGTCCATCCAGGGTCGGCCACATGCAAGGCAAATGCCTTACCACTGTGCTATCTCTGTGGCCCGTATCTATTTTCTAATTTTAATGTGCCATGCAAAAAGAATGGTTATTATTGATGCCCAAGAGGAAAATAATAATAAACCAAACAATCCCTATAACCTAGTTCTATCAAAATATTAGTTATACTATCTTCAAAGAATTACTATTAACAAATCTAAAGAAAAGGGGGGAAGTTATAACTATATAAATAATATGCATATTGAAGGAAAACACTTCAGGAATATACAGAGGAGGTATACATATCCCCTATAAATAATTTGAAACTGTTTGAAGGGAGGATAAATTCCAGATCACAACTTCAGTTGGCAATGTAGTCTTGTGGAGTCTGAAAAAATGGCTGCAGCCGTCACAGATCAGGAAATGTGCTAGAGCCGAGGATCTCTCAAAAGCCTAAACCAGTTATGAGCAACAGTCTATGTTGAAGGGTAGTGGTAAAAAGGTGACCGTGCCGAGAACACCTCAGCAATAGTGGTGGCAGCATCTTCTTCCTGGGGCCGAGACAAGAGCTGGGCTTGGTGGGGCTTCCACCAGCAACAGATGGAAAGGGGATTCATGAGGAGTTAAGAACTGAGGGTACAAAGAGTTAACTATGAAGACTTATTAAATCAGAGGTAATAGAATGAAAGAGAAAATAGAAAATAGAAGGCTAAATAGAACTGAAAGAAGGGCTAAGATACCACATAAACAGACATTACATAAAGTACGGATGGATATTATACAGACCTAGAGGTGACCATGACACTCACATTCATGCACACACATAAATGGGCAAAAGGATGGATCCAAAGATTACATTTGGAAAATTGTAGCAGAGGCTTTAGTGGCATCCATGCAACTTGAATCATTCTGGATAGTTCTGTAAGTCATTCCTACTGAGGCTGGATGAAAAGGGTCAAAGTGCTTCTAAATATAAAGCCGGCATGTCAGGTGTAAAAATATTTTTGTTCCTTGAAGTAAACGATGTTGACGGAGGAGAACATTGCTGAAAAAAGGCTTTATGGTCTAGGATGAGCACAGAACATTCCCAATACAATCATAATTTTCAAGTCTAGAATACCAAGTAACATGATAATGAGTACTATAAAAGGAGTCTACACCTCATAGTATTACATGTTTCAAACATCCAGGTTCCTTTCCTGAAAAATCATTGGGTAAGACAACAAGAGGCTCTTCTGGCCTAGCGCCAGGAGAGGGTGGTGGAACACCATCTTCAGGGCCTTTGACTTGATCACGTGTAATCAAGTGGACTGGATTCTGAGCACAGAGCCAGGATTAACCTCTGAGCACTGCTGGGTGTGGCCCCCAAACCAATCAATCAATAAATAGTTAATAAAAAAGGAAAATAGTAGATACTAAGAAGACTGGAAAATTTTGTATACTTTTTATTTTTTACCCCTTTTAGAAACAGTTGGAAGCACTTCAGAAATGTTTAGTGCTAGGTCAGAGTATTCAGCCCGCATTTTCTGCATCTCATGATTCTTCTGAACTAACAGAACAAATAAAACTACTATCAAAGCCCCCATTGCATAAACTATCGCATCAGTATGTTCTATCTTGACTGTTGAAAGCAAGAAAGAAGGTAGAAATATGCATAAGGAAAATCCAGGGTCCTTCAATCAAAACCAATCCCTTGTTATAACATTATTTTTTAAATAATATCTTTATTTAAGCACCATGATTACAAGCATGATTGTAGCTGAGTTATAACTTTAAACTAAATAGACACAAGGTTAAAAACCCAGGCCAGTGAAATCCACTTAAGAAACCACCAGATTAACATCTTACCAGTCAGCCACTGAATCACTCCTTCCAGTGCCATCTTTAAATTAGGCCTCAAGTTCCAAAGCCAGGACATTGGAGAGACGTGGGTATGGAATCAAAGGTCGATGCAGTGAATAATCCACACACATTAAAGAGGGTGAAATGGGGGCCCGGAGAGATAGCACAGCGGCATTTGCCTTGCAAGCAGCCGATCCAGGACCAAAGGAGGTTGGTTGGAATCCCGGTGTCCCATATGGTCCCCTGTGCCTGCCAGGAGCTATTTCTGAGCAGACAGCCAGGAGTAACCCCTGAGCACTGCTGAGTGTGGCCCAAAAACCAAAAAAAAAAAAAAAAAAAGAGGGTGAAATGGGATCTGGAGTTCCAACATGTAAGCCTTCCACTTCTAAGAAGCAGGTGGAAAAACAAGAAAGACTGTTTTTCTGAGATCCAGAATTTTTATTAGAAAGAATCCAGACACACCCTAGGGACATCTAATAGTGGGGGACCTGGGGTGGAGAATAGTGAGAAAACTGGTTAATCCAATACAATATTGTCCCAACTCCTTAGTTGGAAAGTTTTAAAATGACTTAAATTAGCTGTTCAATGAACCATGTCCTGGGGCAGAAACTACTTTTCATTGCCCTCAAACCTTGTGAAAAGAAAGGAACTAGTCATTGGATAGAAATGCAGGCATTGGAGCCTGAGCAATAGCACAGTGGTAGGGCATTTTCCTTGCATGCAGCCGACTTGGAATAGACCCAGGTTCGATTCCCAGCATTTCATCTGGTCCGCGAGGAGCGGTTTTTGAATGCAGAGCCAGCAGTAATCCCTGAGCGCTGCCAGGTGTGCCCCCTCAGAAAAAAAAAACTAAAAAGAGAAATACAGGCATTGAGGCCTGAGGAAAAAAAATAATGATACACACACACACACACACACACACACACACACACACACACACACACACACACACACACACACACACCATAGAGAATTTCAGGTTGTCCCAAAAGAGAACTGCCACTGCCACTCTGCCACTGTGCTACCAAGTGTGGAAACATGTAGGAGAAACAGTAGACATGCCATATCCTTTGCTAGAGGTAGAAGCTCCTTATGGTGCATCTTCATTGCTGACACTACTAAGCTACCTCTAATGATTGCAAAAACTAAGCAGAGTTAAATTGGCCTCAATGAAATAGTCGGTTATTTTCTTGGGTTGGTCCTTTTTTACTAGTTCTTTTTTTAAAAAAATTTATTTATAAAACCATACTCCACAAAATGATTGATCATTGAATTTTAGAAATATAACATTCCAGCACCAGTTCTATCACCAGTGTCAATTTCCTTCATCAGGGTTCCCAGCTTCCCTAGAGACTAGGAAATATAATGCAATAAAGGGGAGAATGCCTAGATCAGCCTTGACCCCAGAGTATAGGGAGGAGGTGGAGGAGAATAGAGGAGGAAAGAACTTGATGAGTGAAGAAAGAAGATGAAAAAGATAAGTAATGAGTGGGGGGAAATGGGGAGCCAGGAGTCTCAGGTAAACTGAAAATGAAGAGCAATGATATAGCTATATATCAAAAAACACAGACTCAACAGCACTGAAAAACATGAAATCTAGTCACCAAACTATTATGCCACTTCCTCTGCTATCCCCTCTCCAAAATAGAGGTGGGGGGTGATGGGAATGTTGCACTGGTGATGGGTGGTGTTCCTTTTATGACTGAAACCCAAGCACAATCATGTATGTAATCAAGGTGTTTAAATAAAAAAAAAAAATAGAGGTGGGGAGAATAAGCAGATAACATAAGAGTTGTAGTTAGCTGAAGAACAAAATAAAGAAAGAAAAGGGGACTGGAGAGATAGCATGGCGGTAGGGCGTTTGCCTTGCATGAAGAAAGACAGTGGTTCAAATCTCGGCATCCCATATGGTCCCCCAGCCTGCCAGGAGCAATTTCTGAGCATAGAGCCAGGAGGAACCCCTGAGCACTGCCAGGTGTGACCCAAAAACCAAAACAAACAAGCAACAAAGAAAACAAGACAAAGAGAGTCATACCCACTAGTGTTGTTCATTGGCTATTCCTGGTTCTTCAGTTCTGAGTTACTTCTGGCAGCTTCAGGGACCATATGAGATGCCAGGGATTGAACCCATGTGCAAGGCAAACACCCTCCCTGCTATATACAATTGCTGTGACCCAGAAGAGTTTCTTTGACATAGAATTGTCATGTCTTTCCCTGTGGCAATGTGGAATAGAGGATTTTTTTCAGACAAAAGGTTCTCTCCAAAACAAGAAGAGGTGTTCTTTCTTTCTGCTCCTGAAGTGTTGGTCACTGTGACCCTGAGCTGTTTCTGCTGAAGAACTGGCTTTTTCTTCACTTTCTTCCCCCAGCATATTGCAAATGGTGCTGGGACCTAATGTTGTCAACTCCAATAGCAAATCTGAGTTGTTATTAGTGCAAAGATGCCCTGAGGGGGTAAGCCGTGTGGATAAAATCAGCAACGGATGTTATGGGAAAGTGTGTTTATAATTATAATGGGATTTAATGTACACTGGGACCAGATGATGGCAGTCATTTAAAAAAGATGCTTAATAAGAGAGGTCCCTTAATGATAGGCAGCAAGACTCCAGTTATTATGGAAGCAGCCCGGGTTTCACTGGGGGTCTCAAACATGTGTCGGGTTTTATTGGGCTCCTAACAAAGCTTGGGGGTGAGTGAGACCTCACAATGTCAGTTAGGCATTGTGTTTAAATGCTGTTTTTGAAAGAGGCCTCTGCCCCGACAAGAAATATAGTTTCCTCCCTTTTGGAAGCACAAAATCACAAAGCACGCAGGCCTAGGGCCAACCTGGAGTTGTTTGGGGGTGTTCCAGGGAATCGGCTTTGTTCTAAGAAAGACAGCCTCCTTTGCGAAACCAAAGTTTTGTAGCCGTCAAGGGATGCACTTCCATGGAGGGGGTGCGAAATAAAGCTGCGGGGCTCCTATTACCAGGAATGGGAGTTACACAGCAGAGTTGGCAGCCGTCCTGCTGGAAACTAACCCGCAGGTCCTTATCAGAAACGGGTCTGGGCCAGAGAGATAGGACAAGATCTAGATACTTGCTATACTTGCTTCTCACACAACTGAATTCAATTCAAGTCCAGGCACTACCAGGAGTGATCCCTGAGTACAGGAAGGGAAGGAGAGGAAGGAAAGGAAGGAAGGAAGGAAGGAAGGAAGGAAGGAAGGAAGGAAGGAAGGAAGGAAGGAAGGAAGGAAGGAAGGAAGGAAGGAAGGGAGGGAGGGAGGGAGGGAGGGAGGGAGGGAGGGAGGGAGGGAGGGAGGGAGGGAGGAAGGAAGGGTTTTCTAGGGTTTGTTGTTGTTGTTGTTGTTGTTGTTGGTTGGTTGGTTGGTTTTGGTTTTGGTTCTCAGGCAGTTTGTCCTAGGCTAATGTGGGCAAGGCAGACGCCTTACCGCTTGTACTGCCTTGATCCCTTGGAGAATTTTTTATCCGACATGTTATTTCACTTGGGAAAGCCAGGAAAAGTGTGTGTAATGTTTTCTTATGCTGTTTGAACAGCCACCACTTAACTGAAGCCTATAGTCCAATATTCAGGTATTTTAAAAGGGGTACTATGGGTCCATACAAGTTCTGGGAGGACTGCGTGGGAAAGGCTCCATGAAGCATCAGGCTCAGAAATACAATTCTTATCAAAGTTGAATTTTTCTATTTCTTTTTCTCCAGCTATTGGAGAAGTGAGTCAAAGTAACTGGGTTCATTCATCAAGCCTATTGTGTGTCTGTGTCAAGCATCTGTATGACTGGTGTCAGAATCCTTCAGGCAGAATATTTTATGTAGCCTGAAAAGAAATGAGATGAGTGAAGTTTACCCTTCCAGTCCTTAGCTCTCAGAAGCTGGATGTTTGGAGAAACTCCTCAGGAGTTTAGTTGGGTGCACTACCGAGACACCATGATTTTACTCTGCCGAGACACCATGATTTTACTCTGTAACTAGTCCTAAATTATTTAGTCTGTAACTAAGTCAAGGAGGGGAAATGATGGCAGAACTGAGATTGGTTTCCTGGGGAAAAGTTATGAAGTATATAAATTTTCAAGTCAAAAAAAGAGGAAAAGACGTCTCTAAAATTTTCCCCTTGAGAATAGCTTCCTGCTTTTCCTCCATTAGGATTGAGTGGGTGAGAGATTGAGGCAGGCGGAAGACAAAGTTGTGGTAGATACTAAGCCAGGCACTTGGACGAAGCCTCCCTTGCCAGGGCAGGATCATTTGTCTTCTGAGGAAGCTATTGTTGGAGCTTTGGGGCTTCACCCCAGTTTCATGTCAGCATGAATTCCTCCTTCTTTCTCCATAAGTCCCTTAGCACTGTTGGGACATTTGTTATCATCTTTACCACCACCTGCTTTGTACTCACTGAGTTATATGTTTTCTGACCACTACTTTCATTGTGAGCTTCTAGAAGACAAGGCAGCAGTCTTGTTCAACTTCCTGTTAAAGCTCAGCATATTGTCAAAAAGAATTGCTCTCAATAAATGGGTGAATGGAATGAATTCATGGATGAATCAATGATGAAAGCGACAAAAATACAAAGTATTTTAGGAGTATAGGAGAAGAGCTACCATTATCTACCGGCCTTTCAGGACAGAATTTTGGTAGAAATGAGCTTCTTTTTTAACCAATGTTTGAAAAGCCGATGGGATAGAGATAAGGACCAAAGATAGATCTGGAATGTAATTTCATGGTGTTCTTGAGGATGTAATTGGGTTGTATTCGACTTACATCTCCTTAAGGGACCTAAACCCCAGCTTTCCTCAATATCCTAGGGCCATTAATATTTATTCAGTTGCACTGGACTGAAAGGAAGTGATTGAACTTGCTGCCACATTCCTCTGAGAGCCTCAGGCTCCCCAATAGCTGTTAGTTTACTGGTTCAGGGCTGAGAGGTGCAGCTGGTCCACTAGGGGCACCTGTGGGGAAGGACAGAAGGTTGGGAGAGTAGGCTGAGTTCAGGTCCAGCCAGCATCTAAGACAGCAAAAGGCACAGATGATGCTAATGGACGATTTGTCCGGGCACAGCACACACCAACTAGGTGTTCTTCAAATATCTCCAACCACCAGCATTGACATTTGGCACCTCATCTGGTCTAATTCATATGATTAATTCTAGACAATCAGCAGAGTTCATGCATGCTCCTCCTAGGCATGACCCATACAAACTCCCAGCTAGACTCTGCCATGCCTGTGTCCCTTCTGGAACCTGAGCCTGGAAATGCCTGACAAAAAAAAACAGAACCACGATGGAAGGAACCTGGATCCTGGAGTCACAACTTTGTGGGGGAATTGCCTGGTTGACTGAGAACATCCACAGTGGACTTGAATTAGGTGACACAAAAACATCTAGTGCAGTGTCTCTATCAGCTAAGATAGAGATACACAATTCCATCTGAATTTCAGAGAAATGAAGTGCTTAGTCTAATAAGATCCCAGTAAAAATAGTTAACTATTTAAGAAAAGATTGTGGCTTATCGGAAATTCCAAATTGTGTTACTTTTTTCATTTACTTAGCGCTGGTAACACTGTTCACTAACTGGTCTAGATTTTGGTATAGGTTTAGCACAACAACATGACAGTACATGAAAGTAATCTATGTGGTTTTTTGTCAGGAGCTACAGGGCCATGAACTGGGCCAAGGGACTACCCAGTTCCTCCACACAACTAGGTCACACAGGGGCAAGACTGTCTTGGCTCCAGGCACACCTTATATTTTCTCTTTTCCTCTAAAGATCACCAGAAAGGTCTTTGCAAGGCCTTTGAGATCCCAATGTCAGTTTTTTAAAAGCCTGATATGTGTGTGTGTGTGTGTGTGTGTGTGTGTGTGAGAGAGAGAGAGAGAGAGAGAGAGAGAGAGAGAGAGAGAGAGAACAGGAGTTAAAGCACTTAACTTGTATGCTTGGTCTCTAGCACCACATATAGTCCCTCTAGCATAGGGGTCTCAAACTCGCGGCCCGCGGGCCATTTGTGGCCCTCCGTACAACATTTTGTGGTCCACAGCTGGCCTTCAAATATCGCAGTATTCACGATTGTTCGCTTACAGAATAATCGCAATAAAAATCGCGTTAGTAAGAAAAAAATCGCTTTAAACATTCGCATACCCCGAGCAGTTCCGTTCGGGGTATGCAAATGTTTAATGTGATTTTTTGCGATTTTTTATTGCGAATATTCGGTAAGCGAAATCCCTTATGCGGCCCTGCCTCACCCCAACTTTGCCTCCTGCGGCCCCTGGGTAAATTGAGTTTGAGACCCCTCTCTAGCACCACCAGGAATGTCCCCAGAGCCCAAACCTGGAGTAAGTCTTGAACACCACTGAGTGTGAACTCCACAATATGCTTTTTTAAATATATTATAATGAAGGGAATGGTGAATAGTCGACACATAAAGAGGTAGAGATTCCATGAAGTGATCAACTAATGAGAAATCAATAGAAATAAAGCAAAGGGGACCCGGAGAGATAGCACAGCGGCGTTTGCCTTGCAAGCAGCCAATCCAGGACCAAAGGTGGTTGGTTCGAATCCCGGTGTCCCATATGGTCCCCTGTGCCTGCCAGGAGCTATTTCTGAGCAGACAGCCAGGAGTAACCCCTGAGCACCGCCGGGTGTGGCCCAAAAACCAAACCAAACCAAAACAAAACAAAACAAAACAAAAAGAAATAAAGCAAAGGATTGGGGAGCTACCTCAAAGGGTTTGATCCTGGCACCACTTGGTCCCTGATCACTCCTGAGTGTGGCCCTGCTGGCACCAGCGCCGCTATGCAGATACTTCCAGCACTGCTCAAGAAAATAAGTAAGAAAAGTATGTGCCTATTTTCGGGTTAAAAAAAAATAAAAGAATGAAGATCAACCTGTGATTATTGACATGATTGGGTTGCACATCTGCCCGTTGCCCTGTTCACGCAGCCTCGTCGTCTTGTTCATTTCCTAGGGAGGAGGCAGGCAAGCTAATGGGGAGAGGGGTGGGGATACAGAGGTGGTGTTAATTTCCACCTCAAAGCATGACGTGTTTATTAGCATGTGTGTGTGCTAAGCATTCAGTGCAGCCGGCTTTCCTTGAGTTAAATAGCAGTCATGCCCAACTGGCTCTCCATGTACCATTACTCCAAGTGATTGAGCCAATTTCTCCCTCTGCCATGAGTTTCAGTTGTAAACCTCTCAGCCAGTCAGGGAGGCAATGATGGGCTGCCTGTTGTGATTATTACTAGCCTTAAGGATGACGCTCCCTGGACAAGGGGTTCTGCAGGGAAGCCCAAGACAAGGCAGGCCAGCTCTTTGGGGCACACACAGCCACTGCCTCTGTGTGAGTTTGTCTATCCACTTGAGCCTTGCCAAAGGCTCTGTCCAGCAGACGTGTGGCTGGAAGACCCTGTCCCGGGGTGTAGTGCAACATTGATGTCTGTTATCCCATGTCTGATATCCCAAAAGGAAAGAGCCATTGTATGGGGCCTCTAGACTCAGAAGTCATTTGCTAGCTCTTTGTCTTGTAAGTACTTGCTGGGTGCAAAATTATCCAGCTAACACTTGCAGGAATGGGGACAAGCATGATAACTTGGCTGGCAGGACTTTTGTCTTGCATGAGGACAATCCAGATTCAATCTCTGGCATCCCATATGGTCTCCCCAGCCTGCCTGCCATCAGGTATGATCCAAAAAAAAATAGCAGGGACAGTGTGTGTGTGTGTGTGTGTGTGTGTGTGTGTGTGTGTGTTCATATCAAGGATGCATACAGAGCGAACATGATTATGTTGGGGAGCAAGAGTCTCAGTCGCCCACATTAAGAAGACTTTGTCCTAGCCCCACTACTCTCCTGTTCAACTCTTCCAGTCCACATTTTTCTTTCATTTCCTTATAGGGACCTTCATGACTGTTGATTCATCCTGCATTGATAGAGATGGCAGTTCCCTATGTGTGGGCGGCTTGTTTTCCTTTTCTGAACACTTTGGTCTCTGCAAAATCTGTACAAAGAAAGGAACCAATCCCCACCCCCAACCCCACCCCTGGGATGTTTGTGTTGTTTCTGTGCTGAAAATTCTCCAGTCTGGGTGGAGACTCAGTGAGAAAAGTTAATGCCGCCCTCTCTGGTCACTGTCTCAGAAGCAGGATGGGATTGGGGCAGGACAGATGACAGCAACGGTTTAGCTATTGCTTTTGTATTTTCCAAACTTGGATGGAAGGGCCAGAGTATAACCCCGGTTTGATTCCATGAACCCCATTGGTCTTCTGAGAACCCCAGGAGTGATTCCTGAGTACTGCCAGGTGTGGCCCCAAAACAAACAAAAACCAAACAAACTTGGAATGAAAGAGTTGGGGAGAGAGTTGGGTGGAGAAGCAGACGGAGAAGGTGCTTAGATGGGAGGTAATAAAATTTCTGAAGGAATCCAATGTGACCTCTCTTTTTTCTCCTGTGAAACTCCTTCCCACACACTGTCAACAGGATGATAAACGGTGGTTTATGTAGAATGAATATTGATTTGATAGGCCCGGAGAAATTTAAGTCATGCCTTCAAACTGGTTTTTGCAGCATGACATACATCAGAGCCTGCCCAGGAGGTAATCTTGCCTGAATGGTCAGGAAAATGCACCCTGAGCACTGATTCGGGGTGTGACCTCGATTCCTCCCTTCTCTCCAGGAGGCGAGTGCTATTGTTCCTCCCATTTTGCAATGGAAGAAACTGAGGCAGATAGATGAAGCATCCATCCTTCCTGAGGCCCCATAGCTAATGAGTGGCAGCCTGCTCCCATAGCTGCGACTGCTCTTGGAACCGCTGTGAAATGAGTTGTTCCCAAGGGCTCATTCGTTTGTTTCTTTCCAACAGAAGGGAAGGATGTGTATGGAAACTTCCTTGCAAACCACTGTGCTTTTCTTAATCCTCAAGCATTCGATGGAGGTAATTCTGTTGAGAAGGTGTGGAGGACTTCGGGAAATTTTTCTCACCCTTTAAACCCAGGGAACCCCCCCCCCAAACCTACCAGGGAGTAAGAATACTTCACATTGACATTCTTTTCCTCTGTGGCCTGACATTCTTATCAATTACTTGCAAACCATAAGAGAAAAATTATCTTCCAGAGAGTCCCATTGGGGGAAAGTTGAGGAAAATTTGGGGAAGAATTTTGCCCAGGTCATACCTAAAGAGAAAAATGAGGAGGTATTCAGAGTGTGAGTGTACATGACAGGATCCCAGGGAAGAGATCCCAGACCTCAGAAGAAGTAACATGGGCCTGCCTAATCAATGATCAGATAATAATTGAAGGGAGGGAATAAAACATAGGCTAATATGAAAAATAGGAATTGTTATTAATTTGGGGGGGGTCTCCCAGCAATGTTTAAAGTGCCCTGCTGTGCCAGGGGCTATGTACATGTACCCAAGGCTATGTACATGTCAAGTATGTGCTTCAGCACTTTGAGTTCTCCTTACCCCCCAAATTGGGGATTCATCAAAGAACCTCCAACTAGGCACTTTTGCCATTCCCCCATATATTACACATGACTCAAATGTCAGGAATGACTTTGATCAAACATACTAAGGTTAGATGACCTGATCATAGTAGCCCTCTTCAAAATACCTAAGAAGAGTTTTCTAATCAAAGGGAACTTAAAGCAGTGGCTAGTCCCATCTCAGTATTTCACTGGAGAGGAAGCAGAACGGGTAGATGGTAACACCATGCTCCCAAATGTACCATGATGCATTCTTTAGAATGGTCAGAGTTGGGGTATAGGGCCAGCGCCTGGGCTGGAAGGGCATGAGAATGGCATTGAAGTCTTGGAATAGGTGAATACAAGGGAATGCCATTGAGGTTGTTGCAGTTTGTCAAAGTCCTGGGATTTACCTTTCAAGCAGAGAATATTTGTCTTTTGATCATCTTCAGTCCTGAGCTATCTTACCTCAAGGGTGGAGCTTTGAGTTTCAAAACAAACTCAAGAGGGCAATGACTCTGGCTAAGAAAATTTAGATCACAAATCCATAGAATGTAAGGCAATGAGGTAGGGATGGCCCTGTGGCTCTAATCGGCCTGAAGAATGAATCATAGTAAGATTTGGAGCTACTTTTTAATGGGAACCATGAAAGAGACAATTGGAGATCTGTTTCTCCCCAGAGAAGCATGTGTCTGCTTTTTGCTTTTATTTATAGACCTGTTATGACATCTAAGTTGGATATTGATACTGATTTACATGGGCATGGTTGGTTACTGTGCTTCTCAGAGCAGGGAGGAATGGGACAGCCCCATGAGGAAGTTGCAAGCCATGGTTTCTGGCTTTGAAATCAATTAACACAAGTCTCAGATGCAGAGCTGTGTAACCTTTAGCGGAGTTCCTTACTCAAACCTCAGTTTCCTCACCTGTCTAATGAGGACAACTAAGGTAGCTGTCACCTTCAGGAAGTGGTACAGACCTAAGATGATGAATCAGTGACATGCCTTGTATGTGTGAAGCCGTGGGTTCAATCCCATGCACCACATAAAATTAAATAGAGGAACTAGATGATAGTACAACAGGTAGGACTGGCCAGGTTTATACATGGTTGGCCAGACTTGATACCTAGCACTGTACCCCCATGAGGTTTCCTAAACCCACTAGGTATGATCCCTGAATACAGAGCCAGGAGTAAGGCCTGTATACAACTAGGTGTACTCTATCATTAAAAAAAAAAAAAAAAGAAAGAAAATTCAAGAGAAAGTAAAGTTATTTGACCATGACTCACAATCAATTATGATTGTGTAAGAGACAGACCTGGATGAGGCCAGGTCTTTCAGATGGATTCTCAGACTCTGCCTGTGCTCCATGCTTCTTAAAAGAAAAGACAGTTTTCTGGGAAGGAAGGTTACCCTGAGATTAGAGACAAGGCTCATCCTCTTCTAGGTATTTCTCTTCAGAGACATTCCTTGCTCCATGTGTACCAGAAACTCATAGACTCACAGAAGGGAGACTGGCACAGTGAGTCAAAAGAAACTAAATCAACCAGTTGTTGGGGATGTTGGGAAGGTGGAAGTAATCCTCAGTCAGTGCTAGTGGGAGTGTCAACTGGTCCAGCCATTTTAGACAACTACATGAACACTTTTCACAAACCTAGAAATTGTGCTTTCCTATAAATTCAGCAATTCTACTTCTTGCCATCTACCCCAAGGGTCCAAGAATTCTATTCAGAAAAGACATCTGCATGCCTAGGTTTATTGAGTCCTACTTGTAACTCCACCCCGGTTTACAGGTAACTACCTACAAGTCCCTCCCATTTATGGGAGGAGTCTTTGGCGAATATGACCTGTAACTTTACCTGCAAGACCCCGCCCATTTCCTGGGAGGGGTCTTGGGGAGGTTAGATAATGGCTTTGACCCAGGTCTTTTTTGGGGGCCTTTGCCAGCATGGAGATCAGAGGGAAGATGGCTGAAAGGAGTTAAGACGCAGGGCAAGCTAAGAATGGCGCGTAAATGGTTAGCAGCCACATCTGTTGACTAGGGCTGAATAAAGATGTTATCTCTCTGGAAGCCTGCCTGTGAGTAAGTTCAATACCCGCCAAGACCACCTGAAGATGATGACCTGCCGGTTAATGGGAAATGGAGCCACATGGCCGGGGCCTAAGGACAAAGGCCTATATCTCCACCATCCAAGCCCATCCTAAGGGCTGAATGCAACACCACTCACAATAGCCAAAATCTGGAAACAAGCCAAATGAATGCCCAAGAACAGATGAGTGGATAAAGAAACTGTGGTACATGTACACAGTGGAATATGACTTGGCAATAAGATGAAGTCATGTAATTTGCTGCCAGGTGGATGGATTTGAACAGTATCGTACTGGGTGCAATTAGAAGGAGAGGGACAGATACAAAATAATCTCTCCATATGTGAGTTATAAAGAAACATAAGAAAGACATACTCAATGACCAAAGGCAACAGAAACTGAGAACTAATTTTCGGTAGGAAACTTTATCACCACAGGGGTTGTGGGGTGGGGAGACCTGGACAGTTGTGGAGGGAAGCAGACATTTATAGAGGATGCAGTGCTGGAATATTCAATTGTGAAACCCTGCCAGTATCAAGATTATAAATCAGTGCCTAAAATAAATTACTTTAAAAAAGAAAATAGGGGGCCAGAGTGATGGCACAAGTGGTAAGGTGTTTGCCTTGCCTGTGCTAGCCTAGGACAGACTGTGGTTTGATCCCTCGGCATCCCATGGTTCCCCAAGCCAGGAGTGATTTCTAAGCAAATAGCCAGGAGTAACCCCTGAGCGTCGCTGGGTGTGACCCAAAAACCAAAAAAAAAGAAAAGAAAAATGGGCTAGATATACCTAAGATTATTCATGATGCTGTGAGACACATGTCAAACTTTATCATTTAATAATGCCCTTATAGATGGAACTCTGGTGGGTTTTATGTGTATGTGGGTTTTTGTCCATATGCAGTGGTACTCGGGGGGACCATATGTTGTCTGGATGAAAGACAGGGATTCTGCAGGCTAAGCCTATGCTCAGCTCTGTAAGTTCCCAGGCCCTTAGGACTCCTCTTTTTCATTAAAGATAGAGGAGTCCTTTCCTACTTCTTCCTGCTGTTTCTAAAATTAAAATGCCAAAAATATTACCAGGAAGAGCCATTTGGGAGAAACTTAGGGAAGACCATATATCTGCTGACTGTTTCCCACAAGACACAGATTTCTCAGTTTAAAAAAACCCCTGTACGGGCGGTAGAAATACTCAAAGGGCTGGAGCACAAGCTTTGCCTTCAGACCTTCGGGCTCTACATGATCCCCCAGCACCACTGGGTGTGAATAAATACAAACAAAGAGTGGAAAGCCCAGCTCTCCATCATAAGAAGGACTCTTCATCCAGAAAAATCATCCAGGGGCTGGAGTGATAGCACAGTGGTAAGGCGTTTGCCTTGCACGTGGCTGACCCAGGACGGACCTCGGTTCAATTTCCAGCATTCCATATGGTTCCCCAAACCAGGAGTGATTTCTGAGTGCAGAGCCAGGAGTAACTCCTGAGCATCACCAGATGTGCCCCCCCCCTCAAAAAAAATCATCCAATTCATTTTCCCGGGACCAGGATGTAGCTCATTGATGTCTTGCATGGCAGAAGCCCTGAGTCTGATACCCTGACATAAACCTTGCCAACTGAGGTCATTCAAAGAAAGGCTAATCGCTTGTGTTCTCAGGGAAAGAGTTTTCGCTTTCTTGAGAACACTCCCTCGTGAGCACATTTAGAAGCAAGGTACTCATGGAGGATGTCCAATTTTTTTTCTCCTCTGACCTTTCTGAGAATGTTCTGGAACTTGTACTTATTGTACTTATTGACCTTTCAGACAGATTAGAAAGGCCCTGAAGGAAAAAAAAATAAGAACCAAAAGAAATGAATGATCCCAGAATAATCCAGTCAGAAGACCACAGGGCCACATGGGTCACCCTGGGCAGGCTGTCTGAGGGCTCCGCATCACCTGTCAAAGTGGAGGCAGTGCATGGGAGGACTTTGGTGATTCTAAAGTGCTGGCCCAGATTTCTGAGATGGACCTTCAGACCTATTCCTTATTTACTGTGTGATCTAGAGTAAGTTACTTGCTCCCCTGAGGCTTTCTGGTTCCGTGTGACTAGCGTGAAAATACTGGGCTGGTTTGATCATCAAGCTTAGCAGTAGCAATGCAATGCTAAGATGCCCTGAACTTCCTCGCATAGGCTGAAACTAGGTGCCAGCACTTCTTAGAGAGACCTGCAAGGGGGCCATCAGAGGCAGAGGGAACTCCCACATTTTGACACTCCCCCCTTCTCCCTCCATCCGGGAACAGGCAAAAGGGAAGAGAGCCTGGCTTCAGCTTGGGCCGAAATGGAAAAGTATTGCTCTGACAGCGAAGGTTCTCCGTGGTTCTAGAAAGGAAAAGAAGTAGCAGAGGTGGTTGAAGCCCTGACCGGGTCTTAGAGGAAGTAATGGGCGGGGGTGTTTGTGGAGATTTGGCATCTGAATTTAGAGGAGACCTTAGCTGTGACCCAAATAAGGTCCCCTAGGCACAAAGATAGAGATGGAGAATGAGCTAGAAATGCTACTTTCAAGCAAGCCTTGAAAGAGTGGGAGATAGTAGAGTGGAGGATGTTTGTCTTGCATATTGCCGACCTCAGTTATATCCCCAGCATCCCCTATAATCCCCCAAGCACTACCAGGAGTAACCCCATCAGGTGTGGCCCAAAAACTAAAGCAAAAAACAGCTGTTTATCTCTTCAAAAAAATCATAGTCTGACACTGTATACTTGACCTCAGGGCCTTTGCATTCCTCACCCCACCCCACAACTCAAATCTCATCCGGCTCTACTCACTAACTTCCTGAGACTCTCATTGGCCCAAAAACTCCACCACCCCAATCTGATCTCCCACTGTGTGAGCCCCCTAAGGCTGATGGCCTGCTGTATTGTTTTCATAGCACTTGTTACACCAGAAATCGTTTCCTTTGTTTATAGAACTGGTGTTTATTTCCTGGCTTCCCTCCCCAGAGCCTCCTTCCTTAATGCAAGATCCCTGAGGGCAGAGAGCAGGCTCCTGATAAATATTTGTCCCAGGAATGGAGGACCAAAACTGGAAATGTGCAATTAATTTTTCTTTTCCTAAGATTTCTTTTGGGGTGGGAGAGCACACCTGGAGTGCTCATGGAGCTGGCAGTGCTGGGGTTGGAACCTCAGGTTTCCTATTGTAAAGGTCTTGCTCCAGCTCTCAGCACCAGATCCCTTGCCCAGGAAATTTTAAACAAATAGGCAGCAGGGGTGAGGAATTCTGGCCCCAATAACTAACTGCCCCTAGTGAGAGGAACTTTCCTCAGGCTTCCAGCCCGGCTGCCGGAACTGCAGTGATTTAATCTTCCTGATGGTTAACACAGTGTTCAAGGACTCATCCTCATGTAGTACAGTGCTGGGTGTTCACAAGGTTAGTGCCTACCAAGTATTTGTGCAATTCTGAATAAAGGACTTTAGTCAGACCATCTTTCTCTCCCTCCTTCCCTCCCTCTCCCCCTTCTTTCTTTCCTTCCCTCCCTCCATCCTTCCTCTGTCCTTCCTTTTCTCCTTTCTTCCATCCTTCTTTTCTCCCTCCTTTCCTTCCTTTATTCCTCCTTCCATCCCCCTTCCCTCTTTTCCTCCCTCCCTCCCTCCTTCCCTTCCCTTCCTTCCTTCCTTCCTTCCTTCCTTCCTTCCTTCCTTCCTTCCTTCCTTCCTTCCTTCCTTCCTTCCTTCTTCCCTCCCTCCCTCCCTCCCTCCCTTCCTTCCTTCCTTCCTTCCTTCCTTCCTTCCTTCCTTCCTTCCTTCCTTCCTTCCTTCCTTCCTTCCTTCCTTCCTTCCTCTCTGTTGGTTTTGAGGCCACACCAGGCAGTACTCAGGGCTTATTCCTGCCCTGCACTCAGGGATCATTTCTGGCAAGAATATATAAGGTGGGGGCCGCAGAGATAGCACAGCGGTAAGGCGTTTGCCTTGCAAGTGGCCGATCCAGGATGGACAGTGGTTCAAATCTCAGCATCCCATATGGTCCTCCATGCCTGCCAGGAGCGATTTGTGAGCATAGATAGAGCCAGGAGTAACCCCTGAGCGCTGACAGGTGTGACCCAAAAACAAAACAACAACAAAAAAAGAATATATAAGGTGCCAGGGCTCAATCCCAGATCAGCTAAGTGGAAGGCTGGTGCTGAGTGCCTTCCCTGCTGTGCTGTACTGTTGCTCCAGCTCTGGACCTTCTAAACCAGGAAAGGTGACTCAGCTCTTGAAGTGGGGAGGGTGAGGACTAGGATCCAGGCTTGTACACGGCGGCTGTTATTGCTTTGCCTTTAAATAGTCTGCAAAGAGACCTGGGTCTGTGGTCTGGGTCCCCCCGCCTAGTCCCACAGAGCCCTGGCAAAACAGGGCACTTAGGGACAGAGCCACAGTGACGGGGTCACTTAAGGATGGGGCCACAGCTGCAGATTGGGCTTCAGTGCATCAGTAAAGAACCAAAGGCTTGATGGCATCCCACCGGGTACCTGTGCAGTTCCTAGGCACTGAAAAGTTTTGTCGTGCCCACCACTGCCCACACTTCCCACAACTAGCTCTGCCGAGTCCTTTCCGTTTCCTGAACATTTTCTGTCCTTTCCTTTTGGGTCCTGTGTTAGTGCTTTGCCTAGAAATACCATCAAAATCAACAGAGGGAGGCGGATGGCAGGAGGCTTGGTGCACATGCCTGCTTGCTTCGGGCCAGTCTCCCTTGGGGACACCAATGTGTTTTCTCAAGGACACTCTCTTCCATCCCTACTAAAAACCTGCAGTGCCTTTCTTTTTTATGGTACTAAAGATGTGGTTTTATTCCCTTGTTTTGGTTTGGTTTGGGGGGGCCATAGGGGCCCATAAATGCTCAGGGGCTGCACCCGAGTTGGTGCTAGGCATTGCTGGAGATTAAGGGCCAAATGCTTACTCCCCCTTTGCACCAACTCCTGGCTTCTTTCTACCTCATTTGCTTGGGGTTTTAGGGGCCACACCCAGTTGTGCTCAGGGCCTATTCCAGACACTGTGTTCAGGGCTCATTCCTGGCAGTGCTCTGGGGATCATATGCCATGGTGCCAAATTGAGGTTGGCAGCCCACAAGGCAAGCGCCTCACCCCCTGGACTATTTCTCCAGCCATTGATGTGGTTTCATGTTTTGGTTTGGTTTTTGGGACACACCCGGCAGCCCTCAGGGATCACTACTGTTTCTGCACTCAGAAATTACTCCTGGTTGGCTCAGGGAACCATATGGGATGCCAGGGATAGAACCCCGTTTGGCCACATGCAAGATAAATGCCCTACCTGCTGTGCTATGGCTTCAGGGCCCCCCCCTCCCCGTGAGGTTGTTGTTGCCTTTCATGTGTTGGCAGGATTCTGCCTCCTTCATGTTGTCTTGTTTCCACAACTTGGGACCAATTCTGCCCCCTGCCCACTGCATCATCCTTTTCCTGTTTCTCAGGGTGCAAGACCCTCTCCCCCAAATGGCGAAGAATCGATGCAGCCAACTCACCACAGGAATGATCCCTAAGCACAGAGCCAGGAGTAAGTGCTGAGCAGAACCAAGTATAGCCCTCAGGAAAAAAGTGTGTGTGTGTGTGTGTGTGTGTGTGTGTGTGTGTGTGTGTGTGTGTGTGAGTTTTTTCTTCCTCCTCCTCCTCCTCGTCTTTCTCCTCTCCCCCATTTTATCTCAGTCTCTCAGTCTGGTAGTAGCTTTCCTTCCTCCTCTGTATCTAACTTTTCTGCCTATATGATCTTGAGAAAGAAGCCAAAGACAGGTTGACATTTTGGCCAGCTTCCCTAAGGAACTCAGATCTGAGATCTTAATTCCTGGAAGCAAAATGATGTATGTCTCTGTTTGCTTGAGAAGGGCTTTGGGAAAGCGAGATTATGCGTGTTATTAATGACTAATAATAATAAATCACTAATAACTTGAATAACAACTAATACTGATGACTACGTCTGCAAGTACTAAGTCCTCACTACATCACTACAGAGTTGTGCTGAGTGCTTTTTCACATTTTTCTCATTTAAACTCACAACCATCTTACAGAAAAAAGGCCTAAGCCCCCCCTCCTTTTTTTTTCTGTTGGGTCATCCCCAGCAGTGAGTGCTTGGTATTACTCCTGGCATAATTCTGGGGGGGGGGTATTCAGTCTTCCTATATGCAATGCATGTACCTATCTATTGAGAAATGGCTTTTAATTTTGGACAGATGGTCAAAAGTTCAGACCTAGATTTACACTATTAGGCTAAAGACAGAAAGAATCCTGGTGTGCAGGGAGGTTTGAAGGAGTTTCATTTCACCTTATGACTAATTACTACTCAGAGGTACTATAGTCTACAGAAAGCAAACAGGGTCACAGAGAGGGAGCCTCAAGGATTTTTGGATCCCAGTGCACAGAAAAGTTGCATGTCCAGTGGAGAAGTCCCTAGATACAGTCAGTAGAAATGTAATCTCTGAGGGAGATAGCTAATAGTGGAGGGCTCTGGTACTCTGATGGTGGGTATGATATTACAGCACTAAACTGGAAAAAAATGTTTGTTCTACTGTAATAAATAACAAAAAGTAATCCCAAAGTCTATCACCTTAAAGAAAACAAACTTTTCTTTCTCACTAAAAACTAACAACTCAGTTTTGGGGCTAGAATGATAGACAGGGGTAAGGCACTTACCTTGCATGCTGCTGGCCTGGATTTGGTTCCTGGCACCCCTTATAGTCCACTGAACCCACCAGGACTAATCTTGGAGAATGAAGTGAGGCATAAACCCTGAGCACAGCTGGGTATGACCTAAAAACTAAAAACAAAAAAATTATGTTTCCTCTAGATTGGCATCTAGGAAGTATGAAACAGCAGCCTGAGGGCTAAAGGAGGAAAAAGTACAAACCTAATGAAATAAAAACACAGAGATGCAGTGAGCAGCTGCTGCTGGCAACCAACAAGGTCACAAGACATGGGATGGCCACAGAGCGTTTTTGGGGACAAAGACTTGACCTCAGGGGACAGTGTAGTGGTGCATTACTTCACCACTTGGGGTGTATACTTCACACACAATGGGGGAAGGGTGAGCCTGAAGTGGGGAGTTGTGGAACAAACATGGCCTTCCACTGTGTTCAGAATCATCCCAGGTCTAACCTTGTCCTCACTTAAGTCTCTCTCTGCTCTAGGAACTTAGTCAGGTCGTGAGGCTGTGAGTGGATCAGCTCTAGCAGGGGTGATGGGGAGGAGGAAGGACTGGGCTGAGGGGTCTCCTCTTGTCTACCCTCCCCTTGATGATCCCCATTTATCAGATACTCTCACTGACCCTCATTTATATCAGACACTCCTAAGTAAACTTGGCTAATAAAATAAAATAAAATTAATTTAGGGCATTTGGAAAAAATTTAAAACATGTCGATTTATCCTTCCTCTCAATGTATGTTTTCAGATGCCCAGCGGTTTCTCAGACCTTTTTCCATCCACCTGGACAATTCATGTGGATTAGTCTTGTACAGAATGAGAAGAGATTATTTTATTCTTTTAAGTTTTGAAATCAAACTTGGGTGATTTGGTCAGACAGAACTGAGTTCAGATTTTCTCTCTGCCACTTACTGTGTGTCCAGGGCAAATTAGTAAAGTTCTCTTATCACACTTCTGACAAGGAGAGGGGACTCCGTCTGTGACCAGATGTATGCACTAAGGTGACTAGCTTCAGAAGTACTATTTAATAAAAGAAGATACTGGACCACTCAGTCCAGTAAAGCGGGAGCCCTGTAGAGCAGCTAGTTTGATGGAATCTCCATTGCTCCATTAAGTGACAAGCTGAGACTTTGGGTATATCCACATGGAATTGAAGTCTAGCCATGTGCCAACTGTAAGGACCCTCCATAACTGGTCCTACATTGCGATGGGCATCCACCATTTTTTTCTGCCATATCTGTCTGCAGCTGGGATTGTTAAGGAAACCAATAACAGAGGGGAACATCGGTAGGAGGGAAGAAAGAGACTGCCCTGTTAGGGCCTGCCAAAGGGCCTGTGAGGAAGAGCCTGAGAGGAGTGGCCTTGAGTTCGTCCCGACGGAAGTCAGGGCAGCAGTAAGCAGCAGGCCTGCCAGGCAGAAGAAAGCTCCACCACCCTGGACCATCGGACTGGGTAAGGAGCCCTGCTGCAGACTGAGGAGTGGGACAGCTGGGACTTCAGTAGCACCAGTGGCACAAGTCCAACATACATTTTCCTCAACACTAACCTAAACACTTAACACCCCACTGTCTCTGATGTCAAGAAGTTCAGGAACCTGTAGTGTTCTTGGGGGACACCAGTCAGTGCTTATGGGTCACTCCTGGGCAGATGCAGTGATGACCCCAGTCTCCTGCATATACTCCAGCCTGTGAACCTATTGTTCTGGCACAGGAACTTGCATTTTAACCATTTCCCCTTAGCATTTAAAATTTTTGTGTTTTATTTGGGCACCAAACCATGCAATGTTCAGGACTTACTCCTGGCAGGAAATGATTCAGGGAACCATATAGGATGGCAGAGATCGAACTCAGGTTGGCCATATGAAAGGCAGGTGCCCTATCCATAGTACGATCACTCTAGTTTCATCAATGTCTGGAGGTTAAGAGTGCAGGGGATAGAGAAAATCTCTGGCAAAAAGGGTAGATTAGAAAATGTCACTAAAGGTGGAGTCCAGAAACAAACATTTTGTTTTGACAGATGTTCCTGGTACATATCTTACATGCCAGGAATGAATTTGGCTTCAGCTCAGAAGACACCAGCCCTCTTTGATGGGTTGTTGGGCATGGGGAAAGGCCAGTGGAACACGCAGGTGCACATGAGCATATGCCAAATTGGGGGCCCCTGGGGGTGTGGCTGGAACCAGAATCCCAGAGGGGTGGACCAGGGAGGCAGTGCATCAGCAAGACAAGGTAGATCTGCTTTACTCGTTGGGTATCTACTCATTCTAGGAGATGATAAAAGAGACCTGGGCCACTTTGCTCCTCTGAAATTCAGTCTCTCTGTGGACAGGCATGCCACCTCTCAGCCAAAATAAAGGAACTTTCTGCTTTACTCTTCTCCAGCAAAAACAGCTGCGAGTCCAAATAAACAACCCTTGGAATTCAAACCCTGGCCTCACCCTCAGGAAAGGCTAAATAGTTTTCTTTTCAGCCCATGGAGACCAAGGGCTCCTTGTGAAACTCCGCCTCCCCCTGAGGGGGGGGGTGTTTAATTGGCAATGATACTTCTTAAAATCTGGGGAGTGAAGTTTATTTCTATGGCCTTGATCCAGCCACAGGCCACCTCTGCCCCCTCGCGGTGTCCAGTCTCCTCCTGAGTCTGGCCAGGTCAGCCATTGACTTCCTTCCCCTCCAGGCCATAGCTGTAGGGAACTGGCCAGTCCAGGCCTCGCTGGCCTCCCGCTGCAGGTCCTCCAGGCCTTGCTGACCTCTAGTGGTCATCGGGTGGAACTGTTCGGGACTCTGGACTTGTCTCAGAACCTCAGCTGTTTGTTGGGTACAGTTCGAATTCCAGGTAAGTCAGAATTGCCAGTGGGGGAAACCGCTAAATTTTAAGTTTTCCAGGTGGTTCTCAGGTGCAACCAGGATTCAAAGCTCTTGACCAAAAGGGGGCATTGGGAGGGAGAGAATTCTAAGGGCTGGCAGGCATGCTTTGGGTTAGATGTCCAAATGTGTGTGCTTCCCTGAGTTTCGATAGAACGAAGCCAGGGATAGTGCCTGAGCACTTCTGGGTATGATGGCTCAACACAAAGAACAAGCCACAAAAGTCTAGGGACTGGAGAGTTGGTACAGAAGCTAAGGATTGTTTTGCTTGCATGTGGCTGACCCCAACAGGACCTGGGACACTAGATCTGGTCCCCTGAGCTTGTCCAAGCAGGGCTCACTATGAGTACAGGAATGTTCCCTGTGCATTGTAGGAATGGCCCAGAAACCCAAACAAAATAATAACAATAAAAGTAGTGAGCTCCTGGGCTGCCATGCTAACATCTAAATAGGACTTCAACCCCTGACAGTAAAAGCCTCATGCCAGTATCCAAACCTGGGGTGGTGGTTTCTACACCTTGGTGGATGACTACCTGTGATGATTCAGAAACTACCTTGGAAAGAGAATCAAGAAGCAAAGGGTGCATCAGAGTGATAGTACAGCTTGCCTTGCACAGGCTGATCTGGGTTCGATCCCTAGTATCCCATAATGTCCCCCGAACACCATTAGGAGTAATTCCTAAGTTCAGAGCCAGGTGTAACCCCTGAGCTTCACCCGTTGTGCCCCCAAGCAAACAAGCAGTGCAAAAGAAGGGAGTTTGCATCCTCTTTCCTTCATGCCTTTGCAACTGGGATAAAATCCATTTTTTCTAACACCACCTTCTCTCAGAAAGAGCAAAGCCTAGCTTGAAAGCTTGCCAGCCTCCCCTCAGCTCCAGGAGTGAGAGATGCCTTTAGTCTGGCCAGCACTGCTATCCCCCAGGCTCCTGGCAGGACTGGCCATGTCCTTCGGGCTCAGCACTCCACCAGGCCCACGCTGAAGTGCATTGGAAGGGAGAAGAGCCAGCACAAGCACAATTAAATTAATTTCCAGCAGCTGCATGGGATTAAAATTATCCACTTCTCGCTGGTCTCTCTGTCTAATGTTCCTGAAAATGATATCCTGATTCTCTCCTTCTCTTTGTGGTCACAGCTCTCTGCAAATTCACACCCCATTGCTCTATCCTCTGCTTTCCACAGGCCAGTTCTGGGAGGGACAAATTGTCCAGTTTCTCTGAGAACATAGAGCCTTGCGTTTCCTGCTAGCTAGCCTTTTGGGGAGAAGATGTGAGGCAACAGTGTAGGTGAGAGTACAAAGAGAGCGAGAGTTAGGGTCAGGGGAGAGGATAGTCTGAATAAGAAGTCTTTTCTCTGAGCCTCAGTCTTACTTTCTTTAAAATAGGGTTGAAAATACTACAGAATGGGTTAAAGAACAAGTGAGAAAATAACAGACAAAAAGAATCTATATGTAACAGGCAGTAACAGGAAAACCCGAGCCTTGGCTTATAAGTATCATGCATAACCTCCATGCTCCCATTCGTGGGATTATATATATTTTATTTAATCAGGGTTATTCCTGGCTCTATGCTCAGAAATCGCTCCTGGCAGATTCGGGGACCATATGGGATGCCGAGATTCGAACCACTGTTCTTCTGCATGCAAGACAAATGTCTTACCTTCATGCTATCTCTCCAGCCCCATTAATCAGCCATTTTTTTTTTTTTTTGGTTTTTGGGCCACACCCTGTGACGCTCAGGGGTTACTCCTGGCTATGCGCTCAGAAGTTGCTCCTGGCTTCTTGGGGGACCATATGGGATGCCGGGGGATCGAACCGCGGTCCGTCCTAGGCTAGCGCAGGCAAGGCAGGAACCTTACCTCCAGCGCCACCGCCCGGCCCAATCAGCCATTTTTAAAGTTTGTATGTGTACCACACTAACAGGGCTCAGGGTTTATGCCAGGCTCTGTGCTCGGGAGTGACCATTGGCAGTACTTGGAAGGATCATATGAGGTTACAGATGTCCATCTGGAGTAAACCAGACCAGACAAGCATCCTATCCACTATACTATCACTCCAGCACTCACAGCAACATTTGGAGGTAAGTTCTTTTTACTCTCATTTATGGCAAACATGAAGTCAAGAGACATGGGAAAGCTGCCCAGAGACCTCCAGTTCTTAAGTTGGGAGAGATGGAAAGTTCTGTAGATCTGACAGCATGGCGCTCAAGTGTCTATATGCCCTGCAGTGTTTGCATGTACCTGCTTGTGCAACACATGTACTCACACCCATATCTGCATGGTGTCACTGTGACTTCAGGCCACCTTCTTTCCTGGACTGCTTCCCCCAGATGAGCTGCCTCTTGGAAAATCAACTCATGGCTGCAACTAGAAGGAGGAGGAGGAGAAGCAGCCACCGCATAAGTGTCTTTGGATGGGAAAAGACACCTAAGGAACCAGTGGCATGGCAGAACAGACTGTCTTGGTGCCTCCAACCAAGACGCAGCATGCACGAGCAGGACAGGCAACCCGGGTCTCTCCTGAAGTGGCTCAGCTCTCTAGGGACTCTGAGTCCACAGATTGCACATGATGGGGCCACTGTCCTGGAGCTGCCTAGCCACCACAGCTCCTCCTGGACACTCCCTCCTCTTCTTCCTAGCCTGTCCCCTCTGCGCCTCCTTCCCTTCTTCCCAGCCTGGTCCCTCTGCGCCTTCTTCCTTTTATCCTAGCTGTCCCCTCTGTGCTTTGCATTTAATTGACACTTAATGGCAGTTAATTTCCAGTTCTCTGTTGCTTGCTGCTTCCTTCCTTCCTCACTGATCTGCTGAGTGGATCAGGGTAAGAAGGCCAGGCAAAATTTCTTTTCTCCTTTTTTTTTTTTTTTGTTCATTTGTTTTATTTGGAGGTCATACCTGGAGATAACTCAGGGGTTGCTCTTGGCTATTCACCCAGAAATCACTCCTGGCAGTGATCAAGGGACATCTGAGATGCTGAGGATCAAACTCAATTCTGCTGCACGCAAAGCAAGCAGCCTACCACTGTGCTATCACCCCAGTCATCCCCTCTTCTCCTTTATTCCTGGACCATACATAAGAGCTTGGCCCCACTCTGGTCAGCCCCAAGAGTTTTATGCTGTCTATTATCAGTCTAGTATTTCAATTGGATCTCATTAGTTATGGCTACTATGGGGCAAGGTACGAAAAGAAGGGTACTTGCACCGGGGTATCTGATGGCACAGGGAAAAATGTGAGTGGAGGCAGACAGCGATTACCTTGGTGCTACTGGTGTGCCCAGGGTTCATCTCAGGGTCAGAATTAGGATTGGGGGAAGGGAGTGTTGCTAGAGGCTCCCCTTCTCAAATTGCTGAGGAGAATAGAAGGATATTTCAGAGCAGAGAAGACCTCATCTTTCAGAGTCTTCCTGGGCACCACTATTCCTGCATGCTGCCTGCCCTAGGTTCCATATTAGTGCTTGGAATAGCCCTACCAGGATGGGGACTCATGCATCCATTTGCAAGATGAGACCAAGGTCATAAAGCTAATACGGAGCAAGGTAAGGGGTGAGCCAGGAAGTCCACTATGTAGTCACCACCTAAGCTGTATGTTGCTTCCAAAGGAGGGGATCTGCCCAGTCAGGTTTAGAAAGTGGGTATCCCCTCAGTCAGTGTTTTCTGGCATAGGACCACTTTGGGAGTGGGTAGAGCCTAGCCCTGTAGTCCCCCCTTTGGAGGAAGCCCTAGCACAGCCACAGGGCATCGCTCCCTCACAGCTGAGCCACTGTCTACTGAAGAACTAGCAGTTCCCTGTCTGTGCAGTGTTGAACTGTGGCCCCATAAGACATGTGCCTGGCATGTCGATGGACAATGAACAGGGACAGACTTTGTCCTCTGCAAGTTGCTTTCTTGGATTGGCCCTTGAGGGCCACAGTTCCTTCCTCCCAGGTCTTTCTATCTGCATTGTCAGGCATGTTCTCTGCAGTGGGAGGACTGGCCCTCCAAGGCTGCAGGATGCCAACTCATCCCAGAAACCTGGCATAAATGTCACCCCAGGACTTGGCAGGAAACATTACGGAAGAGAGCAAGGAAGACACAGCCCAGAGGCAGGATCTGAGGATCCTCCCTCATCCCCCAACCCAACGGAGCACAGCCAGGCTCTGGAAGTCAGAAGAGGCAGGAGAGATGAATAGAGCGAGTGGAGAGGAAGAAGAGCAAAAGTCCTGGTAGAGCAAATATTGACATAACCATTAGGAGCGTCACAAGAAGGCCCATTTATGTTTTGCAAGTAGCTTCTTCTGTCTTGCGGAATTTTTTATTTCGCCATCGAAGAAAAATGTTTTCATATTCTCTCCTGCCGCTCAGGCCCAGAACCCAGCGAGGCCCCATGCCCCCGAGAGCCATAATATTATTTGTTAACATTTTTATGATGCCAAATGGTCTGGAGGAGAACGGGCGCCACTCTTTAGCTGGGAAACCATATGGTATGGAGAGTAATAAATAAGGTATTGTGATAGTTAATGAACCTGATTGCCAGCAAAGGCTTTAATACAGAGACTGCGCTGCTGAGAATTTAGCACCGCATTAGGGATGCCGCGGCGCGCCTCTGACTTCTGAGGCTTAATTTAAGTTCTATATTGCAAACTCCAGAAAATAATTCCGAACCCTCCTGCTGGAAAAGCAACCTGCTGGTAGACTGTGATTATACCGAATTACTAAAAATCGCAATCAATTTTATACACACAGTTAACCCTTGCCAGGAAGCACTCCCCAAGATCCCAGGGCTCGGAAGTGGAGCCTGTACCTGTGAATCGGGGTGGAGGGGAGAGAGAGAGAGAGAGAGAGAGAGAGAGAGAGAGATGGACAGACAGATGGATGGACAGATAGACAGACAGACAGACAGACAGAGTAGCCACAACCAAAGCAGGGAGGTAGGGAGGCAGGCCAAGCTCCTGCTTTGCAGAGAGCAACAGCAGGAGTGGTTGAGCAGAGGCCTGAGTTGAGTCGTGGCCTGGTAGATTTTTCAGGTCAGTGGGGTCTCTCTCTCTCTCAGTGGGGCACAGGAAGACAGGGGAGCTTGGAGAGGGAGACCATGCTCATCCGCTAACCCCCTCCTGCAGCGGGAATCCCCAGCAGGAAAAGGAGCAGAGCCCGGCTGCTATTATTCCATAAGTCAAGGTTATTAACTAGAGAAGATCAAATCGTGGCAGTCAAATAACCTTGCACTGTGTAAAATGCAAATGCCGAACAGCTGCCGTGGAACTTGCAGTGGTGTCTGGAAGGTTCCCTGGGTGAGAGGAGCACGTGGCACCAAGCTGGGGGGGAAGGCATTTCTTCCCACTTGGGGGAGTTGAGGTCACCCAGGGACAATGCTCAGGAGACCATGTGGTGCTGGGGATCAAACTCCTGTCTGCAAAGTATGTGCTCCAGCCCTCTGAACTCCAGCTATCCTCTCACTTTTGGGGAGACTGAAACTGGCCTCACTCATCCTCCTCTTGAGAGATGGAGCCAAGTGAGCCACCACAGAATGTCTTTGGGAGCAGCTCAAGGTGGGCTGGGAGGGAATAATACTTCTGAGGAACTGGAGAGATAATACAGTAGGTAAGGAGCCTTCCTGAGTTTGATCCCTGGTACCACTATGGTCTCCCTAGTCCTACCAGAAGTGATCTCTGAGCTAAGACCCAGGAATAAGTTCTGAGCACTCCCAGGCATTGCCTAAAAGTCAAAAACAAAACAAAAGAAATGTAAAATGGAAAGCACAGTATTTGGGTTGGAGAGATAATACAGCAAGCAGGGCACTTGCCTTGTACAAGGCAGATCTGGGTTCCATTCCTGACACCATACATACATGCACCAACAGGACTGATCCTTGAGTATGATGCCAGGAGTAAGTCTTGAGCACAGCTGGGTATGACTCCCAAGCCAGAACTAAAACAGAAAATGCTTCTGGGTCCCTGGGTCCCTCTCAGCCACCAACCTACAGCCCACAGCGAGATCCAGACTGAGGTAAACAAGAAAAATATACACCTGGAAGGTTCTAGAGTCACTGGTGGGCACTGATAGAGCCAACTGGAACCTAAGTCATCACTCTAAAGGGTGTTGTTTTTAGAACATTTTTGTTGGTTTTTCAAATATGTGCAATTTCACCCCGGGGAAGGTGGGGAAAAGGGCAAGACAAAAGTCAGGGCACACGGAGATGGTACAGTGGCAAAAACACTCATCTCAAGGACCAGAATGATATTATAGTGGGTTGGGCACTTGCCTTGCATGCAGCATACCCGAGTTCAAACCCTTGCACCCATATAGTCCCTGAGTGTAGAGCTAGGAGTAAGCCCTGAGTAGCTAATAGTGTGACCCCAGAACAAACTCCCCCCCAAAAAAAATGGTAAAAAAGGCACCCTACTCTTAATGGTGAGGATGAGAGTTCGATCTCTGTTGCTACCCATATGCTCAGAATCAATTCTGCCAGCTTTGCTGTCTGAATCACCTGGCACTACAGCGGGCACAGCCAGGTGTGTGTGAGCAGCTTAACCACATGTGCACCCTTGGTTCCCCCAAGGACAGCAACCAAGAGAAAGGGGAATCCAGGTGGTGCTCCGACCAGAGATACACAGGGAAGGATCTAAGGGGGTTCTGATTCTGAGAAAGACGATGCCCCCTGGCGCTGCCCAGCCATATACATGGCTGCAAAGTATTAGATAGCAAGCTGGCATGGGTTGGCTACAGAAAAGATAGACATAGAGCCTGAGCGTCTGGCTCGCTGATAGTGGACACAAAAGCACTCTCCAGCTCCATGCGTGAGGTGCCTGCCCAGGGGAAGGGTTGTAAAGGGGTCTGGTCTCTTAAAGAAGCCACATCTTTGTGGGGTTGTGGGGAACCCAGACATACAGGTGCAAGTTCTGCCAGTGAAATGTGCTTTCTCAGTGAGGTCCTAAAAGAAGGAAAGAGTTGGGCCATGTTGGATCAGGAACCCCCCAAATCAAAGAGGGCTTTTTGAGGCTCCCTGAATGATGCTCCAGGAAACAAACTACTTTCTTTTGCAGAGGGGGAGTTCTCTCATACAGCACCAGGAGAGTCCAGAGATCATTTCCAGAGATACTTAGTGAACTGAAACAGCCAGAAACTTGGATGCTCAGTCCATGGATTCAGCACTGCTCAGATGAGGTGCTTTAACAGGAACTTTGGGGCCACATAAAAGTCTCCAGGGCTGCACCTGGCAAGGCTTGGGCATCCCTAACCAGGGTCCTGCCCACAAGGTCTGGATCCTCCATCTTTGTCTACATCCCCACAAAGCTGCTTTCTCAAGATCAGAAGAGATTAAAGACCCTAAGCTGATCCTAGGGTTCTGAGAGGGCATCTCCATGCCATAGGAGGCCTCCATAATCCCAGCTCTTCGTATCCCATAAAAGATAGGGTCCCTCTGCAGTCTCTGAGCCTAGTCTAGTTTGGTCTAAGTAGGAGCTGGAGTGTGGCTGAATGCGAATTTAATACTGAGCATAAATATGCTTTACAGTCACGGGGAAGGCTTTCCACGCTGACGAGACCATCAGATGGTTTATGGTGATGCAGATCAAGTGAAAAGAAGGAGAATAAATAAAAGAGAAGATAATTATTTGATGGCGTTCTCTTAGGATACGCCACAGTGGGGAGGACTTACAAAGAATACATATGGCTGGAGGGACACAGCTACTCGGGCATCAAACGAACTTATAAATGGTCAGAAGTGGGAGTGGCAGGCAGGGCCGGGAGAGACGCAGGAGCCAGTGGCACCATGGACCCACAGCTCTGTGCTCAACCTTGCCTTGCCAGGCACTGACCATGCACAGCTCCGGCAACTCCCGCGCAGGAAGGCACTGCCTCATAAATGTCTCCGGGAAATTATGACTGTTCTGCGACAGCGCGAAGATGCTGCCGTTCATCTCTGCACCATCTGCACAGGCTCATTTGTTGCTCCCGTGGCAGTCCACATGCACGTGGCAAGTGTGTGAGTCGCCACCACCCGGGTTTGCTCTGCACAAGAATACTGCAGAGCTGGATGCTGGGTGGGTCCATTTTGGGCAGGGACACGCAGCCTGCTGCCCTTCCAGTGCAGATGTGAAGGGAACAAACAGCAGGGACTGGAGAGAACAGAGGGGGCAGGTACTTGCCTTGCATGCAACCGAGGTCAGTTCAATCCCTGCCACCTCAGGCTTCTCTGAGCATGGCCTGGGGCAGTCCCCAGCACAAACCACTGACAGTGCTTGAACCCTAGCAGAAAATGAGTACAGAGACACCACCTGTGCTCATGGACTTAATGCCCCTGTGAGCAGCACGAATGGTTGTGCCTGAAGCAGGGGAGGGGATTGGGCCTGAGGGAGGCCTTTGTGTTTGCTGCCCCTCCTGACAGCTTACTTTAACATGGCATCTTCTTATTTTATGGTTTCTTTTGTTTTATTTTTTTTATGAAGTTTATTGTTTAATTGGTTGGTTTTTAGGACTTACCCGGCATTGCTCAGGGGTTACTCCTGGTTCTGTGCTCAGAAATAGCTCCTGGCAAGTTCAGGGGACCATATGGGATGCCAGGAATCAAACTGGGTCCATCCTAGGTAGGCTGCATGCAAGGCTAATGCCCTACTGCTGTGCTATCTCTCCAGCCCCTTTTATAGTTTATTTGTATGACACCCAATGACGATTGCAACCACTTCTTTTTCTTTTGTGTGTGTGTGTGTGTGTTTATTTTTGTTTTGTTTTAGTGGAATGGGCACCTGCAGCAGTGGTCAGAGGTTACACCTGGCTCTGAACTCAGGAATCACTCCTGGCGGGACTCAGGTGACCATACCGTTGCCAGGGATTGAATCTGGGTTAGCTGCATGCAAGGCAAATGCCCTCCCTGCTGTCCCTTGATCTGGCTCCAATAACCACCCCCTTTTTCACAGTAGCTGTTCTGACTGGCCAATCACCACTCTGATCCCTTTCGTTTTCATAGCTCCTGTGTACTGGGTCCCATCTGTCAGCAGGCTCTGCTCCTATAAGGGTGTATCTTCCCCATGACAGATGTGGACCAAGCCCTTGAACTCCAGCTCCTGTGCTCACAAGGGCTACAACATGAGGATGCATCATGGACATGTAAACTATTGAGGGGATAGGTAGCCATGAAACTAGGGAGGATCTGCGGCTGCATTGCCAAGTTTATGGCCTTTTAAAGGGCTGTTTGGTGGAACAGGAGACTTTGGTGAAAGCTGATGTCAGAAAGGCACAAGGAGGGTGTACCACGATGAGTGACGGCCTCTTTTTTTTTTTAAAAACCATCTCCTTTCTCCTTCAGCCTTCCCCGTCTTTCTCTCTCTCCTCCCTAGATCTCAACATGTCATATAAAAACCACCTTTGCTGCCTTCCTCAGAAAGAAGCCCTGTTCTTTCTGCAAGGTGCTGAAGATGCACCAGAACTTGAGAAGGAGAGACAGAAAGGTGGGGAGGGGGGAAGAGGAGAGACTGTGGCTTAGGATGAAACCAACTGATGATGGCGGAACCTTTTGGCCAGGGGGAGAAAGCTGGCTAGAGCCCTGGGAGGGAAGTGACCGGAAGTGGTGGTCATGTTATAAGGAGCCAATTGTGGTATGGACCACTTGGAAGCAGCCCTGGAGAGTAGGGAGAGAGAGGTTTTCAGGAAGCTGAATTCACAAAATTTGGTGGCTTCTATGTGGGGAGCAAAGCAGATTTTTATGGGAAAGGAACTAACTAGAGACATTGGGGGTAAAAGAGAGAGTTTATGAAAGTCAGGCAGAGGGAGGGAAGCAGAGGTGGGAAAGCAAAGGAAACTCCCACTGAGAATCCTTTCTTTTTTTCTTTTTCTTCCCAACTTCTGATGTTGAACTAATTTTAGACTTAGGGAAAAGGTGGACAAACGGCCCAGAGTTCCACATGTTGCTGCCCTGATCTCTTCAAGTGAACACTTGGTAGAAGAACCACAACAGAGTGGCCAAGCCAGGATGCTGGCAAGACTGAACCACCTTGGTGCTTCCACTGAGGACTTGTGAGATGGGGCAAGAATGTGCAAAAATGTGGAGGGTGGGTGCTGCGAGAAAGGCACCCAGTCCCCCTCTGCAGAAAGTCCCAACAGGCATGGGCTGTCTTTCTAGCAAGTAGTATGCAATAGAAGTCACATACATGGTTGTGGTTATATTTGGGAGGTTGTGGATCACACCTAGCCGTACTCAGATCACTTATGGCAATACTCAGCGCTAGTGCCAGGGATCAAACCAGGGTGCCCACATGCAAGAGCACTTTACCCCATGTACTCTCTCCCCAGACCACAAGTGACTCTATAGTAAATGGACCGCAAGACTCTAGACAAAGAACCAGGCCCAGCAAATAAGCATCCTGGTACAACAAGCCTTGGTCTTTGGTCTTCTAGAAGCTTTGGCCATGTGCGGGATCTGGGCATTTTCAGAGGTCCTGGTGTCAAGGCCTTTGACTTCTAGAGAGAGGATGCACTACTGGTGCCCTTTCCCGAATCCCCTCCTTTAATGTCCTGGCAACTGCCTCTCATATGGGCCCCTTTGAGTTTCGGGGATACTTATCATTGTCTACAAGAAGGAACAAAGGCTTTACTCTTTCCTGGGTCCCACGTGACCTCTCCTTAGTTTGGGCACCAGGCAGCCTAGATGGATTGATTGACAGTTCACCAAACTGTCCATTACCTTCTTCCCTCCTGAGTTTACCAGAGGTGGAAGGAAGACAATGCCCAAAAGAGGAGGGCTGTGAAGTAACCACCAATCCCCAAACCCATTGGACCTTTCTCCGGCCAGTTGCAGAAGCTTCAGGCCCAAGTGTGGCCAAGCCAGCCTGCCACAGTACCATGGCCCACTTGGTTCTCTTTGCCAAGGTCTATCTCTAAAGTTCTTTGTTTCCTACAGGGAGATAAACCTAACACTTTGTTTCTCTGACTTCTTTACTTTCAGCCCCTAGTAACTTGGAAGGCTTTAACTCCAGGGGTGGTGCCAGAAAAAGGGAATGTGAATTTAGATCTAGAGTTAGCATGTAGTCACATGGTCCCCACATGCAAGACTCAGCAATCCTTGTTTTTTTTTTGGGGGGGGGTATAGCCTAGGAAACTAGGATTATTTAGAAGACTAGAATTAAAATATTTAGAGATTAAATTTTGATAAAATTATATCTCATCTCCATACACGGTGATGAGCCTTCTTTGATTCCTTTCCTTCCAGCTCCTGAAAGATCTTTATAAGGAATTTTTATGGGGAACTGGTCTCTCCTCCAACCTGGTGATGGATGCAAAGGAGTAACAAAAAGGAAGAATTTGGTGCTGAAAATAACTTTTCTAAGTTTTTTTCATCCTTCCATATTTGTCTGCAACGACCTCAAATAATCACACATTATTCAAATTGCATCTTTTCTCCCTAACAAAAGGGTAGGAGAGAGCTTGAACAATCGTATTGGGATTAAGGCTCTTGCCTTACATGCAGCCAACCTCAATTCAATCCCTAGTATCCCCTGATTCCCTGAGCTCTACCAGGAGTGATCCCTGAGCACAGAAACAGAAGTAAGCCCTGAGCACAACCCAGTTTGGCCCAAAAACATAAAAAGAAAAAAAAAAGAGGGGGCCGAAGATATAGCATGAAGGTAGGGTTTTTGCCTTGCATGCAGAAAGATGGTGGTTCGAATCCCAGCATCCCATATGGTCCCCCGAGCCTGCCAGGAGTGATTTCTGGGTGTAGAGCCATGAGTGGCCCTTGGGAGCTGGTGGGTGTGACCCAAATCCCCCAAAAAAGAAAAAAAAAAAAAGAATGGGAATAAGAGAGAATGAATTGCCAGCAATTCAAGGAATTTATTTAGCCATAGTACCCAGGAAAGGCAGAGACAAAAAATTAAGCTGTCAGAATGAAAGGAGTGACAGGACTGGAAGTCAGAAGCCTTGGGAATAACAAGAGCTGGATTTAAACTTGAACCTAGCCCAGATGTCCCCAGGCAAAGTTTGAGGATGTCTCTCCACCAAGGGGCATGGCTCTCCTCACTAGTGCTTTGTGAAAATAATGTGTGCTCTTTCCCCACCACCACCACGCATGTGCCAGGTGAGGGATCCACTGCCTGGGCCATGCAAGGGCAGTTATGAGGAGCCGTGCCCTTTCGCATCATATTTGGGAGTTAGAATCATACAAACTTGGAGGGTAAAGGAGGATACTAGTCCATCCAGCAGATGGACAAGTGACTTTTAGGATGACTTTAGGACAGCCTGTGCAGAGGCACAAGGATAAACAGGAGGAAACTTCGGGGCTACATTAGCCATGGGATTCTGGGATTCTAAGTGCCCAGGCCTGTGGGGGGGGTGGCGTGGATGTGGTTGGCTGAGACCTGGGAGAGCCACTGATGTGAACACTGAGTTTATCAGCATATCACATGGAGCCCCAGGATTTGGGAGTCCTCAGCTCACACACAGATGCACCTACTTTTCCCGCTTTCTCGCAAACATCAGAAATAGGCCCACACTCATCACCTATTCAGTAACTTTGGGGCAGGAATTGAGAAGATCTTAGGAGCCAGACATACTTTTATTCCTTCACAAATTAACTTCAAGGACACAGAATGTCCTTCCTCCCTTTGAAAATGAAAATCACTAGGACTGGAGCAATAGCACAGCAGGTAGGCACTTGTCTTGCATAAGGCTGACCCAGGTTTGATGGTTTGATCCCTGGTTTCCTGAGCACAGGAAGGAAGGAAGGAAGGAAGGAAGGAAGGAAGGAAGGAAGGAAGGAAGGAAGGAAGGAAGGAAGGAAGGAAGGAAGGAAGGAAGGAAGGAAGGAAGGAAGGAAGGAAGGAAGGAAGGAAAGGAGGGAGGAAGAAAGGAAGCAAGAAAGGAAGGAAAAAAGAAAGGGAGGGAGGGAGGGAAGGGGAGGGAAGGAGGGAAGAAGGGAGGTAAGGAAGGAGGGAGAGAGGGAGGAAGGAAGGAAGCAAGGAAGGAAGAAAGGAAGGGGAGGAAGAGTGGGGGAGGGAGGGAGGGAGGAAGCAAGGAAGGAAGGAAGCAAGGAAGGAAGGAAGGAAGGAAGGACGGCACCAGGAGTCACCATCGCTCTGAGCCTGCAATGGCCCCACAGAATTTCCTATCAGTGCTGTAACCAACCTTGCCTGAGTTCTTACCCATTCCTCTCATTTGATGCTACCTTACTTGGGCTTTGTTTGATTGGTGCCACATCAGGACACAGTGGGAGGAGTAGCATTGAGCTATACCTAGCAGCATGCAAAAAGCCCTGCATGTCAAGGAGGGGGTTGCCTGGGGCATCTGCCACCTGCACCATCATCTCCCTGGCCATCTCCGATCTCCTCTGGGCCTCCAGTTCCCCTTTGTTCTCCTTCTCTACTTCTTTTTTTCCTCCTGCCAGGAGCTGTCCTAGACCAAGCAACTTTCAGCATGTGCATACCTGAAGACAAAACCTGGTCCATGGTTCAGCAGATTGAAAGAGCACTGTGACTCTTTCTAGCATTCTAGGTACTGTGCCAGCCTCTCTGGGTAGCAGGAGAGGTGGGCTCTGACCTTAGCATCCCTCCACATTAGGATTTCATAAAGGAGATAGCTCCTGTGACAGACTGTCAGTGGGACCCCTCTCCCCAGTATACAATGATATTTGTGGGTATCTCTGTGACAAGGTATAGGCATTGGAATATACCAGATTCTATCAAGGTTTGATGGGCAGTTGTTAGGCTAGGTTTGAGGTGCTGAATTGGAAGGAGGCAGGCAGGTAGGGGCTGGTATCAGGCTGCCCAGACTGAACCCATGTCCTGGCAGGTCAGGGATGGGACCGTAGATCTCAAGTTCTTCTGTGCTCCAAGACCCAGCTTGCTTCCTTCTATGTGGTATTTAGGCAAAACTGAAATATCCACCCAAAATCTCTCCACCTGCACTCAGCTAGGGTGACCTGGGAATCTACCAGACCCTGGGAAGTCCATGCATGGGAGCCGCAGTCACAAACCTGGATCACAGGCCCCAGAGCTTTTTTTACAGGGTGTTTTATGGGAAGTTTTCAGTGCCAGCCTCAGGGCTGGGAGGCACTCAGCCTGCCAGAGTAAACAGCAGAGCCTGTAGGGAGGGGACACGGGCACTTGGAAAGGACAGTTTGTGTTTAATTGTGAGTCAAGCTACTTCAGTGACAGAGAGGCTGGGAGAAAGGCGGAAGGGTGGGCAGAACCCCTAGTTATATTTCTCTCTGGTTTAAGAGCTCCGGGGAGTCAGAGCAGAGCAAACAGGCCCTTGGGGCTCTGCCACTGACTGATGTCAGTTTTCAGCCTGCTGCTCACAGGTTTGTGCTTGGGGTTAGTGGGACCCAGGAGGGTCCAGAACCCAGCTGCTGTGATGCGTGTCTAGCCTTTCTGCAAATGGGACTGACTTTGACCTTTGTGAATCCTGAAATAGAAGCCCGAGCTAGCAGGAAGCACTCTGAAGTTCCTAGCACCAGGCTCCCCAGGATAGAAGGACAGCCTGGAGAGAGAGATACTGCTGAGAGTTTGAATCCCAGCCTCTCCAAAACGAACCAGAGCCAAACCCAAAGTAAAATTCAAGCCCAGACTGAACCTAAACACAACAATATACCTCAACCCGGGTGTCACTGATGATAAAGATGACGATAAAGAGGCTGCAGTGCATAATGGGAAATCTCTGTGGCTTCCACTTAGTTTTGCTGTGAATCTCTAATACTTTTTGTAATATTACTTTTTTTTTGCTCTATAATCATGTTTTTTTAAGGGTGCCTGGGTGGGGAAGGGGGATAGAGCACACCTGGCAAAGCTCAGTAGCTTCCCTTGGTTCTTTGCTCTGGAGTTGCTCCAGAGGTGTTCAGAGAATGCTGTAGGTTGTGTTGGGGATCCAAACTGGGCCAGCAGCATGCAGACAAGTGCCTTAACCTCTAGACTGTACCAGAATAAAAACACCTATTCTTAGGTGAGTGATTAAGGAGTGCTACTCTAGGTTCAGTGTCAGGATAGGCCCACTGTGAGAATTTGTGAGACATGTCTTTAACGGGGAATGGGAACAGGGAGGATTGAGACAAGTCTGATATGGGTACGGGAGAGAGTAAGGGCAGGGCAGATGGGATCTTTCTAGAAACCCTATAGTGGATTTTAAAAACAAAGCCTTAGCAAGTGGCCAGGGAGTCCTTGCGCTAGCAAGCCACTAGGACCCTGGCTCCATCATGGGCCACTCTGCATCCCTTCTGTCCTGCCATTGGTCAGGAGTGGCCTGTGGACATGTGGGTTCAGAAAGGCAGATAGAGTCCAGGCCAGTGCCCTCCCTATGATCTGGCCCAAGGTGGGGTGTTCCCATGGCCACCAAAAGTGTCCCTGTTTATGCATCTGACACTCATTCCATGCACTGGATTTTAGAAAAGGATCTTTCCCCGCTTAGAGAAATCCAGGCTAGACCCATGACCCCAGGAGCTCCTGACCACAAAAGCTGTCCCTGCTCGGGGCTCGTGTCCACACAGAGCTCAGTATCAGGAGGAACAGGCCAGGGGCTTGTGGACTGCACCATGGGCACAGGGAGTGAGGTATAGACATACCTGGGGGTACAGACATAACTGGGTGGCATACAAGTACAACTAGGGTATAGGTATATCTGGAGAGATACAGGCACCCTGAGGGATACAAGCAGATATGGGGATACAGGTACACTGGGAGATAGAGGTACACCTATGAAGGTACAAGCATCCTGTGGAAGTACAAGCACATCTGAGGGAGCTCCAAGCATTTTTAGGGACAACCAAAGAGGCTCTAGGTACAGATTGGGGTGCGTTTGGTGCTCTCCTCTCCAGGGAGCTCCAGCTGAACTCCTTCTGTGACCCTTAGGGACAGCACTGTGCCCAGGCCTCGCATCTCTCTCCTTAGCCCATGACCTCCCCTGGTTAGCTCTCACCCTAAGCTGTCTGCATCTCACCTAGCAGCAAGACAGGTGCTGTTGCCTAAAGAGGATGTGGTATGGCCAACGTCCGGCCCTGGATGAACAAAGCCGTGTTATGTGAGAGATTCATCTGCAGGGAGTGATGAACTGTATGGCAGAGTATGAAGGTTGGTAGCAGCGCTGTAAAGTTTTATATGACTGAAAACTAGGGATGAAAGATAGAACCATTTTAAAACCAAGTGGCTAAAAGGGGCTTCCACGGGACTGTTAAACAGCCTGATGATCACTAATTGCTCATTTCTTTCTTCAAGTAAAGAGAGGTTCTGCTTGGCCTCTGAAGGGCTGGGTTGATAGGGAGAGGGGCTGGGCCCATGCCCGGTGGATACAGAGGAGGGAGCATTTTTGCATTTGGGGGGGGGGCGTTGGGTCATACCCAGCAGTGCTCAGGGGTTACTCCTAGCTCTATTCTAAGAAATCTTTCTGGCAGGCTCGGGGGACCATATGGGATGCTGGGATTCGAACCACCATCCTTGTGCATGCAAGGCAAATGCCTTACCTCCATGCTATCTCTCCGGCCCCCATTTTTGCATTTTCTATTCATTGCCAAAAACTCTTGTGACCTTGGACAGGTCATTTTAGTGCCTGGACCATGAAAGACTTTTCTAGATCTAGCCACACTTTTCCATATCTTTGGCAGTGTTTTTGGAAAGTGGTAGAGGGAAGATGAAGATTGAGATTAGGAGAGGAGACATTGCTAAACAAATGATGGCAGGTGAGAGGGTTGGGTGGTGTGATGTCCCAAAAAGGGGTGCTGAGGGCTCTCTCTGAGCTGGGAGATCTAGGGAAGTACCTACCTGTGTATCCAGGCTCTTGGCAGCTTCTTGAGTGACATAACTCCAGAGGTTTCATTCTCATGGGAGTTCAAGTAACTGACAGAAGAAGAAAACAGGAATACAAAGAAATACAACCACTTGCCAAAGATCTCAGAATGGCAGCAAAGCAATGTCCAACCTCCAGATCCCAGGACCTGTGGCTCTGCTGTGCCACAAATCAAAGAGTTTTTACCAATAGGATTAAGGATCTTGAGTAGGAGTAGCACTTGTTCTGGACTATCTGAGTGAATCATTGTAATCACAAAGAAAAGAGGAAGGTGGAAAGGCAGAGAAATCAGAAGCTCCTGCGTACACACAAACAGCTTGCATGAGGCAGCTAAACAGACCTTCCGGAGGCAGAGATTAAAAGCTGTGGGGCCAGAGAGATAGTACAACAAGAGAAGGATCTTGCTTTGCACACACTCTGCCCAGGTTAGATATGGTCCCCCGAGCCCTGCCAAGAGTGACTTCTGAGCACAGAGCCAGGAATAAACCCTGAGCACTGCTGGGCGTACCCCAAAACAAAACAACAAAGTCAAATCACTAGCACATTTGAGACCTACATCCATCCTCAGGCCTGGCCTGGGAGCTGCTAGGTTAGCATCTCTGGCCTACCTTCCTGCTTTAGGTTTGCCACTTCATACACAGGCTCTGCTTGGTCCAGTACCTGCCTTTCCTTGGATCCTTAAGGAGCATCTTGGAGCCAGTGTGAGATGCATTGGAGTCAGATCCTCTAGGCATAGGCAGGCCAAGGTCAGGACTCATTCACGGGGCTTATAAATGCAATTTAGGCCAAACTCCTTTTTCAGCATCAGGCATCAGTATCTTCATTACATGAACAGAAAGGAGCAAAGCAGCAAGGCATGTGTCTATGCAGATGGTCCAGACCCTAGCAAGTTGGCAGTTTGAGGAGCTGGGAACCAGGGTGGACAGGTAGGCAGTGGGCAACCTGTTAGCCCAGAGCATGCAACAGAGAACCAAGCATTCTGAAACATGATCCTTAGTGATGGTCACACTGGAAATAGGGATTCTTCAGAGGATGAGGAGTTTGCAGTGAAAGGGTATAAGGGGGCAAGAGTTCCATTAAGGAACCTCCAAAGGATGCCTGGACATTGCTGCCACCTTGTGGACTAAATCAAGAAAAAGGTTATGGCTGCCCTTTGCCTATGATGGGCTGTAGCGTGGATCTGGTTTCAGAGTTTAGAGTGGAGGTAAGGGGCTGCTGTCTGAAACCTCCGAGGTGGGTGGCAGCTTTTATACTTAGGGGCGATGCCTCTGTCAGGAGTTTGGCAAGAAAGGAGGGAAGGACATCCCAGTTGTCCACTGTCCATACAGGGCCGCAGCCTGGAATGGAAAGACCACAAAGGAGCTGTCTGAGCTCGACAAGAGACATACATGAAGGACCACGAAAGCTTGGATGTGGGGGATGAATTAATTCCCCTAAAAGTGTAAGAACATGAACTCCTGTGAGGAATCTGGTGGAAACAGCTGTGTCAGGGGATGGCCTTGTCGCTTCTGTCTCATGGCAGAAAACCCAGGACTGTGATTGTGTGGCTTCATCTGGGCACTGCCCTGTGTTGGGGACTCAACACCTCCCCCCAACAATCGCACACACAGATACATCAGGAACGAAGCCTATCCCCTTTTCTCAGATGTACAGACTAAAATTCAGAGGCGTTTAGTTCCCAGGTCACCGCTGTGAACAGTGTCACCACCAGCGAGTAATGGGGCTGCAGTGTGGCTTTCACATAGGACTCCCCTGAAAGAAAGGGGCAGGGCAGCCCTGGGCTCCTCCAGAGGCTGAGAAGTTGGAGCTATTCTGGCCAGGACGAATCCCCTGCAGCTGTCAGGGGCTGAACTCTGGTATTCTCTTCTCTGGCTTCCATGGGGCTGGCGATGCTAAATTCAGGGCTCACCTGCACATTGTGGGAACTAGTAGCAGTGAGGCCCAAGGAAAGAAAGGGGTTGAGGGGGGTCTCTGGCTGAGAGGGCCCTGAAAGCCTGACTCTGCCTCCCAGGACAGGATTGGCAGCCCCAGTCTTCAAGAGATCATTTAAAGAAATTAGGGCCAAGTTTGAGAAACCAGAAGTAGGCCCAGCTTCGCTCCATGAGGCTGCAGGGACTGAGACAAGCAAGGGTCCCTCTGCCAGGACAGGGTGGTCAAGGTGGGGCGCAGAAGCAGAATCCAAGAATGGGGTCCAGACCGTGCTTTGGCTCCTCGACTACCCGCGGGCGCCCCCCAGTCAGGGGAGGGGCCGCCCCCTCCTGCCCTGCACCCGCTAAGGCTGGGAGAGGGAGTGATTAGCGAGGTGCATTGTCCCCGGTAATGGGCCCCAGCTGCTGCTTGAAAGGCTCCACAAAGCGCCTGGCCGCTCCACTCGCATTATCCCCTCGTTAAATCTCTGTTATTACATTAGATTCTAAATGTATTGATTGGGGCTGGGGGAGGGCCCCGGGAGAAGCTGCCTGCTGCCCGGTACCTTCCCCCACCCCATCGCAGCTTTCCTTGAATTTCCCCCTCCAACACACCGGAAGTTCTTGTCCAAATCTGGGGTGTCCACGTTTTGCTTCTACTCTCCCTGGATGCTCCTGAAAGTCACCAGAGGGCTTCTTCCAAGTTTAGGGCATCATCTCTGGAGAAGAAAGGTAGACCCCCCCCCATGGAATTAGTGCAGGGTCCCCACCTCTAAGAGATACTGTGGAGGAAGAGGTTCCATGGAGCCATTTACAAATTCTACAGTGAGTTTGGGAGGAGGTGAGAAGAGGGGGGGCGGGGGAGGTATCAGGGATTGGTCCAGGAACCCCACAGCACAGGCCTGCCCAGATGAGGGGCAGGGATTGAGCTGTGGGTACAGAATTAAAAAAGCAGGTTGAGGGGCTGGAGAGATAGCATGGAGGTAAGGCGTTTGCCTTTCGTGCAGGAGGTCATCAGTTCAAATCCCAGCGTCCCATATGGTCCTCCGTGCCTGCCAGGAGCAATTTCTGAGCCTGGAGCCAGGAATAACCCCTGAGCACTGCCGGGTGTGACCCAAAAACCAAAAAAAAAAAACAAAAAACAAAAAAAAAAGCAGGTTGAAGGAGATAAAACAGGCCCAGATGGTAGAGCAACCCGAATCTGGATTCGATCCCCAGCATTTTATATGGTCTCCCCTGAACACTATAGAGTATGGTCCAACAACAAAAGAATAAGTTTATATTCAAAATATACTGTATAGAGAGAAAATATAATGAATGTAATTATACCAGTGTTGCATTAAATAATTAATGATGGTGCTGGATGGAGAATTATGGAGGCCTTTATTCTTAGGCCATGGCCACGTGGCTTCATCCCCCATCAACCGGTGGTCTGGGATCCAGGAAAGTGACGGGTATTGAACTCACTTACAGGCAGGCTTCAGGAAGCATCAACTTTATTCATGCCCTATCCACCACATGTGTGGCCTATATCATAACCTTTTAAGTATTCAGCCATTCTTAGCTAGCCCTGCATCTTAACTCCTGTCAGCCATCTTCCCTTTGCCCTCCATGCTGGCAAAAGACCAAAAAGGAGCCCAAAAGGGCCTAATCCCCTCTGGTCAAAGCCTTATCTACCTTTTCCAAGACTCCTCCCAGGAAATGGGCGGGGTCTTGCAGGTAAAGTCAAGTTACCTAGGAAGAATGGAGGGATGAGGCTTCACACCAACATTTTTACATCAACATTAGCATCAAAGTACCCAAGACCTCTACCAAATAAATATCTCATTTATTTTTTTGGTGTGTACCAAAAATATAAAACTAAAACAAAAGGTGAGGGGGAAATTCTGGATGTTATCCTGCCCCAGGTGGCAAGAGGTGTGAGCAGATTAAGATTAAGGTTGATGGATGAATGTGGTACACTGAATGGGGAGATCTCTGGCACCAGGCCTCAGTTTCCCATAATGGGCAGTAGAGCCTGGTTGCTGGATCGATGTGCTGATTGGATGTGTCTCACAGAGCGGAAGGTGTTACAAGGTGTTACAAGGGGCAGCTCATGCTCAGTGGTTAATTGGCTGCCTGGATGCGGGGTGTTGTTGCCCCATTGATTGTGGATGGAAGTGGGTGGGGTGGGGGATCGATAGGTTGATCAGTGTCTTACTAGCAGCTCTCTGACTGGACACTTTGTCAATGCCACCTACTTACTGACCAGTAGCACATTGACAGCCAGACTGTCCAACTGGCTCTCTAACTGCTGTTGCCCGAGAATGGCCCAGCAGCATGACAGGCCTACGCAGATCCCAACAGAGGGAGCAGTTTCAGGCCCGGTCTCAGTTCAGCAGAAGGCTAGGACCTCCAACCCCACAATCATCTATCTTCTGCTGGGGGACCCCAGACCTCCTCTTCAACCAAAAATAACTGATGTTTAAGTAGTAAAAGGTCTGGGGTGAATACAGCAGATGACCCAGATGCTCAGGTACTCTTAGGAACCAGCAACCAGTGACTGTCTTTAACTGGTTTCTGCTCCTTGCACCAAACAGAGCTTCCAGACCCTTTCATACATGGATTCTCACAGGGCCCCACTTGCTGGTCCCTTTTCACTCAGTGGTGATCATAGTTCTCTGTACAATAATGGCAGAGCTTGGGCTCAAGGGAAGGAGTAGCTTTGGGGTCCCATACTGCAGCCCTACTGATTGTGTCACCCTGGAATGCCTCATCCCCAATACCTCTCCTGGTGCTCCCCCTGACACTGGCAGTGTGCTATCCCAGGCCACGAGGTCTTCTTCTAATGACAGAGAGCAAATGACCAGAGGAGATAAGAGACTGGAATGAGGAGACAAAAGCCAGGGAAAGTCACACAATACAGAGGTCTTTCCCTGAAGATTCTGGAGTTCTTTCCATCATAAATCCTGTTGGGTGCAGTGAGATTTGGGGAATCGTCTTCCCTTCATATGAGCAGAAAAATGAGTCCAGACTCCTTATTCTGTCTCTTCCCTGGGGTATGTGTTCAGCATTCTCTGCTCTCTGTTGAGAGCCCAGAGAAAACTCAGGATCTCTCGGCTTTGCCTTTGCAAACCCCAGATCCGTGGGTGCTGGCCAAGGTGCTGACGTGCTTGCCTTTTCTCCAGTTCCCCTTATTGTCCAGAGCCTGAAGGCCACCCTTCTTGCATTTCTCTGGAGGGGAGAGGAGCCACATAACCAAGGAGTCAATCCTCATTTATTAAGTGGTCACGGTCCTGACCTGCACTGCTTAAATCTCACCTCCAAGGACTGGAAAATTGAGGTTTTGTTTTTGTTTTTTTTGGGGGGGAGTCACACCTAAAAGTGCCCGGGCCTTACTTTTTCCTGGTTTTGCACTCAGGGATTACTCATGATGGGGCTCAGGGGACCATATTAGATGCTGAAGTTCTGAACCTAGATTGGCTGCGTGCAAGGCAAATCATGCCCAATCCACTATACTATCTATGTAGGCCTTGGAAGATAAAATTTAAATCCCATTGCCATGGATGTAGCTCAATTTGTCTTACATGTGTGAGACCCTGAGTTTTATCCCTGGTACTACCTAAAAAAAGTGAACCCTGGTTTCACCTGTAAGTACTGAGGTGACATGACAGCTCCAGAGAGGAAGGACCCCCAAAGATAGCTCACTGGTTAAGGAAACACTCGGGGCAAGAGTGAGGGAGGGGTTATGTCTCGATGTTATGACCAGGCACTAAGGTACTCATGATGGACTGGCAAAGGAGAAACACCCACCCCTGATGTTGCTTCTTCCTAATGCCACCACCACTAGCAACCCCCTCTCACCCCACCCCTCCACAGAATTCTCTGGGACAGAAAGCACCAAACAGCAGAATTCAGGAGCTATTCCCAAACCTTATCACTACCAGTAATTGTCCATACTCAACCACTGACAATGGACAAAGGTGGGTTGAAAGGCCATTGAATTTATTTCTCCCACCCTCCCAACCAACTTGAACAAGAGCAATGCCTTGGGGAAGTGCTATGAGCAGGAGACTAAGCACTTGTAGGGTTAGAGGAAGAGCAGAGGGAGATACTAGCTACACTTGGAGAAAAATTGTCTGGAGAGGAACAGAATTCCAAAATGCTGCATCCAGGACCCAGGCCTATGGAGAGACCCAAGCTAGTTGCCCAGGAAGAGGGAAGTGAAGGCTTCTGTAGGTCTCAATGAAAAGCCTGTTTGAAAGCAGCAATGGGCAGGCAGGGAAGAAAGGAAGCAGAGGTTTGACACATCCAGGTGAGGGGCAGGGGTCTTAGTTGGGGCTGATGAAGGTACTGGTGGGAACTGCTGGACCTTAGTGGGATTAGAAACGAGACTGAGACAATAGATGTGTCTCCATGCCTGGCATTACCGTCTCAGCAGTACTGCCAGATGGACCAGAGCGAGACAAGTGTGACACTGTAGGCCAGCACTGCCAGCAGGTAGGCACGGAAGAGCAGGCTATCCAGCACCGAGCCAACACGCAGCCAGTCCCGAGCCACCTCTCGGCTTTCGTCCCGCTTCTCCAGGAAGTGGCGAATGGTGGCCAGCTCCTGCAGCAACCCGCGTACAGCCAAGGAGGCATCCCGGGGTGGTGGGGATGGGCTGCCAGGAGTCCTGGGCGTCTTCTCCAGCTCCTGAGGTCCTTCCGAGTGGCTGCAGTGGCTCCCATCTAGAAGCAGGGAGCATGGACAGGGAGGGAGATCCCCCAGGGTGGAACATAAACCCGTTATGAAGGGGGTCCTAGATCAATCTTCACACATCTGGGCCTCCTGAGCCACACTGGATGTAGTCCTGAGGGACCCTAGTATCCTCTGAAAGGTCCAAATAACCAAAGCAAAGATGGCTGAACCCTCAGGCTGATGCTTCTGTGGCCTGCAGAAATTTTTATTAAGAATCAACCATCTAGAGGGTCAGAGAGACAGTTTAGAGGGTTACAACCTGGGTTTGCATGGGGGAGACCGAGCTTGGCTCCTACACTCCACAAAGCCCCAAGCACCATTGGGAGCAGCCCCCATAAACAGAAATGAGAAGACTTTGAGCACTAAGTTGGCCCAGAAACCAAGCAAGAAGAGAATGAGTGGGGTCCAGAACAAAAGCACAATCCTCTAACACAGAGGACATTAGCCTTGCACAAGACCAAGCTGGAGTCAATCCCTAGCATCCCATATGGTTCCTGAAGCCTGCCAGGAGTGATTTCTGAGCACAGAGCCAGGAGTAATACCTGAATGCCACTGATTATGGCCCCAAAACCAAAAAGTGAGAGAGTGAGAGTTCATCAGGGCCACCATGAAGATGCTTGTGGGAGGGCCTGACACAGGGCATCTGCCCACCCCCCTACACTCCCAGTACATGCCTAACCATGTGTGACAATGCCCAGGAGTCAGGGCCCACCTGGGTGCTGCCTGTCCTGTCTGCCTCAGTGGGTAATTTCTAAAGGACCAGCCTCTGCACAAAAGAGGGAGCAGAAATCCTGGCTGTGCTTTTTCAATATTTTAAATTCAGGAAGAATAGGGGATGGACCACATCTAGCTCATAAGGTGCTCATAAGGTGCTTCCATCTCTGTGCTCAGGAGGGACCCCTGGTGGTGCTCTGGGGGGCCTACGCAGTGCTAGGGAGGGAACCAGGGCTGGTAGTTCCAGGAGGTAGTGACTTAACCACCCCTCTGCCCTCTCCCTTCAGCCCCTAAACAATGTGGGGCACAGAGCTTAGTACTTGATCCCAGGTTTGAGTCCCTCTGTCTCCCCCGACATGTTCTTACCTGTGCACACCTGGGGGGAGGTGGTGGGGTGAGTGGGGGTTTGCTCCCCGAGACACAGCAGTTGGGCCACCCTGCCAAGGACGAGGTGACGTAGCCAGGCAGGCACGGGTCGCTGCAGGTCCTGCTTGTGCACCAGCCGCACAATAAAGATGGTCTCGGCTAGACTGATCACCAGCAGAGCCATGCACACCACAAAGTAGACACCTGTGCATCCCATGGGGCAGGAGGGAACACATAGGAGGTGGGCAGGGAGCATGGAGGAACTCCCCCACCCAAGGACTGGACCCAAGGGCAGGACTCACCGATGAGAGGGGTACCAATGGCTGTGGCGGGTAATGTGTCAGACACAATGATGAGGAAGACAGAGTAGCCCAAAAGAAGAGTGATCTTGAAAGACACCCTTTCGCCGCTGTCTGGGGGCAGGTAGAAGCCCACAATATCCATGATCATGAGGAACATGCTGGGCAGCAGCAGGCTGACAGCGTAGAAAAGGGGGCGCCGGCGGATGACCACCTAGGGCCAGAAGAAGAACTATGAAGAAACTGGGGCTTTGGCTGTGAACGTAACCCAAAAGAGAGGGACAGACCCAGCCTGTCCCTACGGAACCACTCAGCTCTGTGTCTCCAGCTATTTCTCTAGGGCTCCAGGGATTGGAGTCATTGCAGAAATGGGAAAGGGCCTGGCATCCTCTTCATAAGACACCTCTTTCTTTGCTCTTTGTTCTGTTCTGCTTTTAGGGGTCCCCACTAGTTATTCAGAGATCGCTAATGGGTCAGCCTGAGGATGTGCAGTAATGGGGACGACTCAGGGGATCGTATGGTGCCAAGGATCAACCAGGAGTTGGTTACAGGCAGCCCCTCTGTATTGTCTTTCCAGCACTCGCGAGATCTACAGGACAACCTCACTTGTCGCTGTCTCCAGAGCTGCTTCTGGTCCCACTTACATAGAACTTCATTTCCGCATAACTGTCGCTGCTCTCTATGCTGAACTCCCGAAACTGGGTGAGCACTCCGAGAAGTTCCCACTCGCCCTGGTTCATGAAGACGCTCTTATCCGACTTCACCTTTTCTGGAGGGCGCCACAGGGAGATGTTGATGTCCTGAACTGAGGAGGAAGCAATTGAGCGAGCAAAGAACTCAGATATGAGAATGTACCAAAGGACTGGAATATCCAAGGCAGGAAAACATCAGTTGGAAAAATGCTTGTTGTTTTTCTTTGTTTTTTCTATATTGTTTCTATGTTGCTCCCAAATCCCGAGCTATTTCACAGCAGAGAAAATTTATGAGCAAGAGCTAAATAGGCACAAACCTGGAAAAATGTCCAAGATCTCTTATTGAAAAAAGAGTCAACTGACAGCCTATATAACACTTGTATTTAAAATCAAAACTGAATATGGAATTTTTATGTGCTTTCTTTTTTTTTTTCTTTTTCTGTATCCAGTACTCAGAAATCATTCCTGGTGGTACTCTGGGGACCACCTGAGATGCAAGAGATCAACCCTAGGTTGTCTATGTGAGCAAGGTTGGAATGGGGGTGTGTGTTCAGGGGCGTCAGTAATGGGATGGGGTAATGACTGGAGAGATAGTGGGTGCCAGATCCTGCTGTGATGCCAGGAATAGGCCTTGGCCTGGAGAGTCACCACAGTTTCTATTGTCTTATATGACAGTATCGAGGGCAGAGAGGCACAGTGTCCGCTCCTTGGGATGAAGATGAGGAAACAGAACTTGTTGGTGCAGAGGAAGGGAGAGGAAAGTAAGTTGGATAGAGACTTGGTGTTAGTAAGATGGAAAGTAAAATGGTGTCCTGGGGTGTGTTTCTCAGGCATGGTCCCCTTTTACTTCCCAGAAACCGCTCACTTACTGGTGTGTAGCCAGCTGGTGAAGGTGAAGGAGCAGTTCTGCACATCAAAGGGAAAGTTGTAGATGTCCAGGCTGCAGGCGGTCACCACCTGGAGAGGCTTGTAGTTCTGCACCTTGCCCTGATGCTGAACGTATACATAGGGGATCTCTGGAGACTTGCCCACATCCACGCTGGCCGGGAAAGAGGGGGCTCAGAAAGCAAATCTGGCACTCCCTGAGCCCCCTAGGAGAGAAACTGGGAGGTTCTAGACAGCAGAAGTTCCTCAGCTTTTTCTGACTGAGGCTGCTAGACCCACCAGGTAAGGGTGTTTCTTCTTTATTCAGCAAGACAGGCAAAAAAAAAAAAAAAAAAAAAAAAGACCCATGAGGGCTCTTTAGCCTGTCCAGAGGGAATATAGCCAGCTGCCCCTCTGTACTGGGCCCAGTAGTGCTAAGTTGCCAGGGCCACCAGTCATGGGGCCATAGACAGCCTGGGTAGGGCCTTTTGTCTCTCATTCCTAGAGGTTCTGAGAAGCGGGATGCCCACCACTCCTACTGTCTGGACTTCCTCCCACTGAGCCATGCAGGTCAGGCCTCTAGGTGAAAAGCTCTCTAAACCACTGTGCGATTAGTAGCCCCAGAATCAGGGAGAGTAACTTTGTCCCGGCCCTTGGATTTGGAAGCTCAGGGAGTGAAGCCTGAGGAGGGCCAGGATGGGGATAAATATGATGGGATCTGGTGTAGGGAGTACAGGGCAGAAGAGGCATTTCCTGTGGAGGGCCATTTCTAATAGGGAGTCATTCCTATAGCAAGTCACTTCCTGTCAGGACCACTTCTTATATGGCATCATTTCCTGTCTGAGCCATTTTCTATCTGGTGCAGGTTGTCAGGATTAGAGGTGACTTGGGCAGCTTGAAGATGTCCAACTTAGGAGTCTCCTCTAGAGAGCCTGCTTGGTGGTCAGGGACAGTTTCAGAGTTTTATTCCTTTCAACAAGAACATCATCCTCCATGAATACAAAAGTGCTAGGCCTGAATGCAGGGCCTTAATATTGGTCTCCAGCACTATGAACATTCCCAAATCCTCCTGTGGGTGGCCCTGATGGCCCCCCACACCACTGGGCCCCTGAGCCCTGTTCCACCTATACCCTCATGCTTGCAAAGCTGGGACTGCCTCCTTACAACTGAGCCCCCAATTCAGCCTCCAAGTGAAGTAAATGAATGGGGAGCCTGATCTGGTCCCTCACTGGGCTACTCTAACTCCACATAGTGCCATCCATTGATTGTGTTGCCCCAGATGGGTCCCTGGGTGGGTGGAGAAGTGTAGCTTCAGCATTGATCCCTGAGAAAAGGTTGTTTAAAGGAAGAAACGGGGGGGGGGGGGGATGGAGCAGTGGCACAAGCACAAGCGACATCTTCCTTGCCCACGCTAGCCTAGGACAAACCACAGTTCTGTCCCCTGGCGTCCCATGTGGTCCCCCAAGCCAGGACCAATTTCTGAGTGCATAGCCAGGAATAACCCCTGAGTGTCATCAGGTGTGGCCAAAAACAAAAACAAAAACAAAATCTTAAAAATTTAAAAAGATCCTCCAAAAACTGGAAATCGAGCTCCCATACGATCCAGCTATACCACTCCTAGGAATATACCCTAGGAACACAAAAATACAATACAAAAACCCCTTCCTTACACCTATATTCATTGCAGCTCTATTTACCATAGCAAGACTCTGGAAACAACCAAGATGCCCTTCAACAGACGAATGGCTAAAGAAACTGTGGTACATATACACAATGGAATATTATGCAGCTGTCAGGAGAGATGAAGTCATGAAATTTTCCTATACATGGATGTACATGGAATCTATTATGCTGAGTGAAATAAGTCAGAGAGAGAGAGAAAAACGCAGAATGGTCTCACTCATCTATGGGTTTTAAGAAAAATGAAAGACACCCTTGTAATAATAATTTTCAGACACAAAAGAGAAAAGAGCTGGAAGTTCCAGCTCACCTCAGGAAGCTCACCACAAAGAGTGATGAGTTTAGTTAGAGAAATAACTACATTTTGAACTGTCCTAATATTGAGAATGTATGAGGGAAATGTTGAGCCTGTTTAGGGTACAGGCGGGGGTTGGGTGGGGAGGAGGGAGATTTGGGACTTGGGTGATGGGAATGTTGCACTGGTGATGGGTGGTGTTCCTTTTATGACTGAAACCCAAACACAATCATGTATGTAATCAAGGTGTTTAAATAAAAAAAATTAAAAAAAAAATTTAAAAAGAAACAAAGAAGAAACAAGAGGGCTGGAGTGATAGTACAACAGTAAGGTTTTGCCTTGCACATGGCCAACACAGGACAGATCCCAGTTCAAATCCTGGCATCCCATATGATCTCCCAACCCTGCCAGGAGGGACTTCTAAGTGCAGAGCCAGGAGTAACTCCTGAGTGTGACTCAAAAACCAAAAAAAAGGAAAACAGAGGCAGTGGGAAAGTGAGCTCCAGGCCAACCTTCTCGTCTGCAAGTCTAGGGTGGATACCTCAATGCAAGTGCCCTGAAGCCACCGTCATACCCAGCCCCTCACCCCAGGCCTGACGCCCCACTCACAACTCATTGATGAGAATGTCTGGGACCCAAATGCTGTGCGTGGGGATGGATAACTTGGTGATGTTGTCGAAGTCCTCGGGGTTCCAACGGAGAAACTCATCTGTCCAGAACTGCAGGAGGGGGCGGGCACAAAAGGGGACACCCCTCCATGTCAGGTGAAGGTCAGCAACTCAGAATCGCTCACTGCAAGTGTTCAGGCAGGAGGTGGGCATGTTGCCAGGGGAATCTGGGTGTCTGTATCCCACCACACACACGCCCATACTCACACACCCTAAGGCAGGGGTCTCAAATATAATTTACCTGGGTGCCGCAGGAGGCAAAGTCGAGGTGAGGCAGGGCCACATAAGGGATTTCGCTTACCGAATATTCGCAATAAAAAATCGCAAAAAATCGCATTAAACATTTGCATACCCTGAATGGAACTGCTCGGGGTATGCGAATGTTTAATGCGATTTTTTTCTTACTAATGCGATTTTTATTGCGATTATTCGGTAAGCGAATAATTGCAAATACTGCGATATTTGAAGGCCAGCCAAGGACCACAAAATGTTGTACGGAGGGCTGCAAATGACCCGTGGGCCGCAAGTTTGAGACCCCTGCCCTAGGGTAAAGTGGGCTCCATAAATGCCTGAGTCACCATGAATTTTGGAGAGCCCGTCCTCTGTCTGCAGAGTCTGAAGAAGCACCTCTTGCATCTTGGCTCACACGTACCTACCTGGAGAATTCTCTGCATCCCAGTGAGAGGGGAACCTGTTGGCTCACTTCATCCCTGCCTCATTCCTGATGGAAAACTCTTAAGTGTCTCCCACTAGGATGAAGTTAAGCTCTTGCATTTAGGGGGAGATCCCACTTGGGGGTACTCAGGGTCCCTCCCAGCAGTAATCAGGGAGTGGGCCAAAGAATGCTGGGGATGGAATTGGCGACTCCGTTAGTCTCTGAACCTTCATCTCTACAAACCAAGCCTCTTGCCCTTGAAAACACTGAATTCTCCATGGGTTCTGCACTAAACCATGTACCGCAAAATATCTGGAACCACCTGCTTGACCTCCCTTCCACAATCTTCTCCAACCCTATGGGGGTGGAGGAAGGTTTAGCCACAGTGTCTGCCTGTCCTTTACCAAGAAGCACCCAGGACCTGAATCCTCATGCAGGACCTGTGGATCCTTCCTTCCCTGAGTTGGCTCTTGTCCTTGCTGCCTTGGAGTGAGTGGGTCTACCCAAGTGTGCAAACTCACAATGGCCAGGCTTGAGTCTAATGCAGTGGTTCTCAAATAGTGTGGCATGCCCCCCAAGGGAGGCACAAGGCTCCGTAAAGGGGGGTGCGTTTGACCTTGGCAAACACGGTCATAACAAGCTAAGCCCTGTGTTTATGTCTCTATATGTCTCTGGAGCTGAGAGTTGCTGTGTCCTGCTTCAAACCCCGCTTTGAAAAGCTATGCATTGTGAAACATGCTCATTGTAGCCATTAATCCAGACATCACCTCTGATTAAAAAAAATCAGCTCAAATTATTTTTATATATTTTTGTTTTGCAGGTTAAAGTTTTTTAATAGATACTATTTACAGTCATGGGGGGACAGCAAAAATGTTTTCTTCTTCCTGGGGGGCATAACAGAAAATAATTGAGAAACACTGGTCTAGTGCATGACTCAGTTTCCAGTCCCTGAGCACAGGAGACCCCCTACCCTCCCTGCTATAACAGCAGAGGTGGGACCCATCCAGGTGTCCCAGGAAAGAGTTTGGGGGATCGATCGGTATTGGGGGGATCCTTCCTTGAGTCAAGGTTTGGTTTGTTTGGAGGAGGCTCAGACAAAAACAGGCTGAAGCATCGGGGTATTGACTTTCTGGTTCTGCCTCTAAGGTCTGGCCTTATGAGCCTCAATTTGGCTCAAGAGAAGGAAGAATGTTCTAGCTATTAGGGCTGTTCAGAGAGCCAAGTGATTGCCGTGTGAATGGTCACTCAGTGGGAGTGAGGGAAACACTTGGAGAGATTGGGAGAAGCTCAGAGCATAGAAGAGGTTGGAGGACTCATCCACTGATTGTTGGGGTTCCCTTAGTCTGGAGATGTGTCTGGACTCTGCATCTTATGAACCTCTGAAGCTTCTCCCACACCAGGTACTGAAGCCTGATTCTCTCCAGGCTATAGGTTCCACAAAGGGACTGGAGGGTGCACTCACCTGCCGGTACCAGATATAGGTGGTCAGTACCTGGTTCTTCTCATCCTGTGAAAGAAAGGGGAGCTGGATATTGAGCCTGCACATGCCAGCCCCGAGAGGAGTTGCCTTCTGCATCCCTGTGCTGATGGGGAATGAGGGAGAAAAGAAGAGCAAGGAGTGGGCAAGTGGAGAACACCTACCCTTCTTCCTTCCTTTCTTCCTTCCTTCCTTCTTTTTTCTCCCTCCTTTCCTTTATTCCCTTATTTTCTTTCTTCTTTCCTTCATTCCATTCACTCTTCTTCCCTCTCTCTCCCTCCCTCCTTCCCTCTTTCCTTTTCTTTTTCCTTCCTACCTTCCTTCTTTCTCTCCTTTTATTCCTTCTTTCTTTCCCTTCTTCCTTCTTTCCTTACTTCCTACTTCCATATTCTTTCCTTTTTTCTTTTTTCTTCCTCCCTTTCTTCCTTCCTTCCTTCATTCCCTCCTTCTTCCTTCTTTTCTTCCTTCTCTCCTTTCTATTCCACCTTTCTTCTTTATTTCCTTCCTACCTACTTTCCTTCTTTCCCTTTTTTCTTTCTTCCTACCTTCCTAACTCCCTTCCATTCTCACTCTTTGGACCACACGCAGTGCTCAAGAGTTACTCTTCACAGTGCTCAGGGACCATGGGGTACCAGGGATCAAGCATGAGTTTCCTGCATGCAAAGCGTGATCACTGGTCTTTTGAGCTATCTACCTGGCTCCAGGATTTCTTTCGTAATACAAACACACACACACACACACACACACACACACACACACACACATAATGTATAATATAGCAAAAGTAACTACTAGTAACACCTGTATTAAATTTAATAATAAATATATAAGTAGATAATAAAATATTTTATAGCAATAAGTATATATGTGCCTTCTATTCTCCTCTACTATGCTATAAAATTACATATATGTTCATGATTTTTACACATTTTACATATACATATACACAGCAGAGTAGAAGGTAAATTTTTAGCGCTCATAATCCTGTCTATTTGCAGCCCCAAGATTCCACCTGCATCCAGTTGGACTCAGAAAGGGTGGGTAAGATTTCCATGCACCTGCTACCCCCCAAATACAACCCCTGCCATGCTATTTCAGGCATCCCCACCCTGACTCCAGCCTTTCTGCAGGGCTCCAGGAACTAAGGAAAGCTTCGCTGAATTGCTGATTCTGGGGTGAAGTCTGCACTAGCAGGGACTGTGTGAGACCCCCAAGGGTCTGAACACCTCCAAGGGCAATGTGACCCTCACAAAGCTTACAGACAGCTGGTCACAGTGTGTGGGAAGAGCTGCAGTTGGTAGGGGTGTGGGAGACTCGGGAACCCTATCTACCCCAATCTACAGCCTGGTCCTCATGGCCGTTGCTCCCCAGGCCCCCGCGGCCAGCTCTCACCACGCTGAGAATGGCATAGATGATGACGTCGATGGACACGGTGGTCGGTGTCCTCCAATCCCGTACGGGGCGCACGCCCTGCTGGTAGCTGGCCAGGAGGTGTCGGGACAGGCGCTGCAGAGCTGGCTCCGAGGTGTTGCGGGCCCCAAGTGCCCCCTTCCTCCTGGCTGGGAGGGCAGAGTCATGAGTCTTCCCTCACCTCAGGTATCCCTACAACTCCCTGCAGGCTGAGGTCCAGCCCTAAATCATTGTCAGCAAAGACTCCCCCAAATTCCAAGAGCTCCTAGAGAAACACTCAAGTGTGCTGGCGAGCCTGACTGGAAGAACAATGATGAGGGTGGGGTTGGAGGCCACTCCATAGCCCTGGGCAGGGCCATGTGTGTAAATATGTAAGTTTGCATGAGTGCATATGTGTGAATGCTTGTATGTGTATATGTGAATGAATGTGTGTGACTGTATGGGCATGCTTGAATGAGTCCATGTGCATATGCATGTTAGCGTATATGTTCATCTCAGTATATGAATGCGTTTTTGTGAGTGTCTGAGTATTTGTATGTCTATGTGAGTGCGAGACAAAGAGAATCTGTGACTATGGGTGATGCCAGGGGAAAGCACTCCTAAAGCATTATTCCTCTTGGGATTTTCCTTGTGGCTTTTTCACATAATTGGGTGCTGGGGATTGAATCAAGGCCCCACCCGTGAAGACATGTGCTTTCCACAGAGCAACATCCCTGAGCCCCGAACTACTTGCTTCACTAAGGCCCCCTCTAGCCCCACCTCCTGTGCCATTGTTATGTCAACACCTGCAGGACAATTTCTGGTTCTGCCCAGTCTCTCTGAGTCTCCTTGACCCAGGCCTGATAAAGAATGAAAAGGGTGGGCATCCCAGGAACCACAAAATCACCCAAGAAAAAAACATCCTTCACCATCACCTAAGCACACCAACCTCTCGGGAGCAGAGCATTAGGCCTTCATAAAAGAACTTGATGGGGTGAGAAGGATGGGAGGGGTGAGGAAGAGGAAAGGGGAAAGAGGTAGATGAAAGTTCAGGGGTGACAGTGATTCTTTGGGGGTTCTCCCCAGGCCTGGGCAGGAAGGCTGGTCTGTGCCCCCTCCCTCATATCTCAACTCCCCGAAGGAATCCCACAAACCTGACCCTGAGACCTTAGGATCAGACCCCCGAATGGAGAACAAGGGTCCAGAGCCCCTCTCTTCAGAACAAACAAGACATTTTGGGGGGCCATTGAGAGAGTCTGTTTCCAGTGAGGGCTCCCCAAGACTAAGGAAGAGAGTGCTGGGCCCCACAGGAGATGGCCAATTGCTCATTCTTCAACACCCCAGAAGCATCCCGAACCCGTGGCCCACACTCCAGAGCCCCCACAGGCATGGATCATTGCCAGGAGACACAAATCTTCTCCTGGACTAGAAAAGCCCAGACCAGCCCTACTCAGCCCATAACAGCTCAGGGACCTCTTGGGAGCCTCCGCACCCAGCTTCTCTCAGACCTGCCAAGCCCCTGGACAGCTTTGACATTGCCTCCCCAGGTGGATGAAACTGGATCCTTCTATGACACCCTGATAAAGAAGCAGGAAACAAGGGATCCAAAGAGAAGGTTGATGGTTTGGGAACTGAGACATAGAAGGGCACTTTTTTTGGTTTTGGGATCAACCCTGAGATGCAGAGGGCTTGCTACAGGCTCTATGCTTAGGGATCACTCTTAGTAGGCTCTGGGGACTGAAAGGGGTGCTGAAAATTGAACCCTGGTCTGGCACATATAAGGCAAGTGCCCTACCCACTATACTATTGCTCCAGGAAAGGAACTTTTGATAACAAGTGCCCAGAAGCCACTGACAGAAAAATGTTTTCATCAACTATATCTGGCTTGTATAACCATCAACGAATCACTCCCCCTTCCAGGGTGGTTTGTTCCAGCATAAAGTGGGCAACTAAGTGGGTCCACTACTCCACAACAGTGCCAACTGCCAACACATGCATTTAGGTGCCTGGCAGAGGAGAAGGGGTCCTCTGCCAGGCCTATCCCATGTTTCCCACAGTGGGATCCCTTCTCTAACAGCTTTGTGGTCGCCAATAACCCCCCTCACCTGCGCTCACTCTGCAATTTTTTTGTTTTGTTTGGGAGCCACAGCTGGCAGACTTATTCCTGGCTTTATGCTCAGGGATCACTCCGGAGGGCTTGATGATGGGATATGGGATATGGAGATCAAACCTAGGTTGGCTACGTACAAAGCAAATGCCCTCCCTAATCTAGCCCCATCTACCCAACTTTTGTTAAGGGGAACTGCACCCAACTGTGCTCAGGGGTGTGGCTCTGTGCCCACACCCCTGACTACACTGGCCTCAATCACCCCTGGCTCTGCTCACACTCTTGGTCCTGCTCTCAGGAATCACTTCTGGCACATCTGCCCAACTTTTAGGCCACATCTTGCTCTTAGCAGGGAAGACAGCTGACATGGTGGCAGCTGAACCCACCCCCAAATCCTCCTGCTATCCAGGACAGGGGCCATCCAGTAACACCCCTTCCAAATCCCGGACTAGGCAGCTAAGCCCAGCATGTTCACCAGGACCCCTTACCTTCTCCCTGCTCCAGGAGCATGGGCAGGAGCAAAGCGAGCAGTGCATGTGGCAGCATGGTGCCCTCCTGCTGCCAGTGTGGTCCTGCAGGTAAGCCTGCCCTAGGCCAGCCTGCCAGCCTGCTGCTGCTGCACTTTCTGAGGCTGCAAATCTCCCACTGCCCTGGCCAGCAGGATTGGGAAGCTGCCAAGTCCCAGAGCAATCAGTTCTCCTTGGGATCAGGTTTCCAAGCAGGAGGGGAGGAGTTAGCTAGCAGGAAGAAGTCTGTGAGAACCAGTGGCAGGGGTGGGAGTAGGGGCTAACCAGGCTGCTGTCAGGCAGCACTCAGTCCCAAGTTCCTCTAGAGCAGTGCTTCTCAATTATTTTCTGTCATGCCCCCCTAGGAAGAATAAACATTTTTCGCAACCCCACATGACTGTAAATAGTATTTTTTTTTTGATATTTGGGTTACACCCGGCAGTGCTCAGGGGACTCCTGGCTCTATGCTCAGAAATCACCCCTGGCAGGCACAGGGGACTATATGGGATGCCGGGATTCGAACCACCATCCTTCTGCATGAAAGGCAAACGTTTTACCTCCATGCTATCTCTCCGGCTCCATTGTAAATAGTATTTTTATTTAAAACAACAACAGCAACAACAACAACAAACTTTCGGGGCCCGGAGAGATAGCACAGCGGCGTTTGTCTTGCAAGCAGCCTATCCAGGACCAAAGGTGGTTGGTTCGAATCCCAGTGTCCCATATGGTCCCCCGTGCCTGCCAGGAGCTATTTCTGAGCAGACAGCCAGGAGTAATCCCTGAGCACTGCCGAGTGTGGCCCAAAAACCAAAACCAAAACCAAAACCAAAAACAAAAACAAACTTTAACCTGCAAAACAAAAATATATAAAATAATTTGAGCTGATTTTTTTAATCAGAGGTGATGTCTGGATTAATGGCTACAATGAGCACGTTTTGCAATGCATAGCTTTTCGAAGCAGGGTTTGAAGCAGGACACAGCAACTCTCAGCTCCAGAGACACACAGAGACATAAATATGGGGCTTAGCTTGTCATGACAATGTTTGCCGAGGTCAAATGCACCCCACTTTACTATTTGAGAACCACTGCTCTAGAGTAAGTCAGGAACAGAAATTGCTGGCTGAAGCAGTCTGAGGTAGCTAATGCAGCGCTGCCTTCCTTTTGGTCCCAATGTGTCGCTGTTCATATCTCTGCTGAGGAAGGGGGTTTCCTTTAATTCTCCTTTATATATTCCCAAGTAGGGCTGGGGAGAAAGCTTCTAGCTCTTGTGTTCTGAGAGACCAAGATCTAATCTTCTGCTCTATGTAGTTCCCTGAGTCCCACTGAATGACCAAGGGACATGGCCCCCAGAAGTAATAATACAGATGTGTACATATATCTCAGTTCATGTTACACTAGTGTCCTTATATGTTATTGTACATAGGAAATATGTGAGGCACATTCTCACCGACTTGTGCTCTCTCCCCGTTCTGAGGGGTTAACCAGACACCCTGCTCCTCCTGCTCTGACCCTACAAATACCATCCCCAAATGTTCCGTTTCACGCTCCTTGGTGCTCCAGTCTATCCATGAGGGACTCCCTTATCTCTTGCTGTCAGAGAGAGAAAGGGGGAGCCAAAAAAAACCTAAAGAAACTAGAATAAGAATGAGTGAAGAAGGGGAAGTGGAAGGAAAGGAAAGAGATGGAAGAGGGTTGATGGGAGTAAAAATAAGGAGATTAGATGTGGAGTGAGGGGTGAGGGCAGTGAGCAATGAGGGAGCAAGGTTGAGCCCGGAGAGATAGCACAGCGGCATTTGCCTTGCAAGCAGCCGATCCAGGACCAAAGGTGGTTGGTTCGAATCCCGGTGTCCCATATGGTCCCCCGTGCCTGCCAGGAACTATTTCTGAGCAGACAGCCAGGAGTAACCCCTGAGCAACACCGGGTGTGGCCCAAAAAAACAAAAACAAAAAACAAAACAAAAAAAATGAGGGAGCCCAGAGCCCCAGCCCAGTGGGGTAGCCCCGGCTTCCCAGGAGTTCCTGGAATCCTTCAGGAAGGCCCAATTGGGTTAGGGAAGGAGGAAGCCATTGCTGTGTGTACATTAGAGAATTAGGCTCTTAGGGAACAGGATTAGAGGCAGTCGGCCAGGCCACAGCCACGCATGGAAATGGATGGTCTGTTTGTCTCTCTGATGGAGCAGCAATCAAGTTTTCCCCCAAGAAATTTCCCATTAATACGTCTGATGGCACAACACAAGGAGAGAAGCTGGGTGGGGGCGGGTGTGAATTGCTCGAAACGAAACTACAAAGTCACTTTTGCTCCTTTTAAACAAGCAGAGAATTGGTCTGGGTCTTTGCTGAACTCTGCATGGCCATTGCAGTGGTGGCTGGTGGGGATGAGGAAGGATGAGAGGCTGGACTAATTGGATTCCTGAGCTCTGTCAGTTTTGTCGGCAGACAGCCAGGCTCCTCCCAGGGCGTGGAGGCAGACACACGGCTGGCAGCCAGCCCGTGTGGACAATGAAAAGACTTTGGGCCCATCAGCCTGGGTCTTCCTAGAGTGACCAGCTGCTCACAGCACCCAGCAGTGCTGGAGGTGGGGGAGAAGCCATTCACAAGCCCGAAGTTGCACACCCTGCCTAATTCTGTCTGCTAGTGTTATGCCCCATCACTCTCCTTGCTCCCATTTCCCAGGTCAAAACACAGATACCAGCACCCTGGAGAAAGCACAAGGCTTAAGGTGCTGATCTTGCGTGTGACTAAGTCCAGATTCATTCCAGATCCATCCCAGATTCATCCCTAGCACTATACATGGTCCCTCGAGAATGACTAAGAGTGATCCCTGGTGCACTAGCACCGCCGGGTGTGGCCCCAAAACACAACAATGCAAAACCCCAATGCAGAATCCTGTGCTGGCTACCTGAGTTCTGAAGAGAGTTGAGACAGATTCAGCCTGCAATTCCTGGCTCCAGCCTTCTCACACATCACTTTTTACGGGTCTGTAAAACTTTTACCACCAAAGAATATGCCCTTTTAAAACCTGTAAACTTAAGTAAAAACAGAAACAAAAAAAAAACCCGACGGCCCTTTGGGAAATCTGAACCTACGAGAGGTCACTTGCACTTGTGGGAAAGGGCTTGGGGAGGAGGACGAGGGGCAGTAGCTTCAATATTGTCATTCTGTGCTTAAGACAATTAGATCTTATGGAGTGTCCCCTGAAGTTCCCATGTGGGGACCCCTAGGCTTGGTACTTGCTCATAGAGATCCATGAAGGATCCAGAAGGATCTGAGAGAGGAGTGAAGAGGGCACAGACAGGAAGTGCTTTTTCTCTGCCTTTTCCAGGAATCTAACAGTCCTGGCATGGAAGAAGATAGACTTGGGAGTTCTCTGCCCAGGAAAAATAAAAAGCAAAAGGATGGGGCTGGCGCGATAGCACAGTGTTAGGGCGTTTGCCTTGCACACGACTAACCCAGGATGGACCTCAGTTAGATCCCCAGTGTCCCATATGGTCCCCCAAGCCAGAAGCCATTTCTAGGAGTAACCCCTGAGTGTCACCGGGTGTGGTCCAAAAACAAAAAAAGAAAAAGAAAAAAAAGAAGCAAAAGGAGTCCTGGAGACCCCCAACCCCTTGTGGGTAGAGGAGCTGAGTGGAGAGAATAAAGGGACGTGTCCCCACCCAGAACCTAGGCTCTGCTGAGTCCCGGAGCACTTGTACATCCCCAGGAGGGTGGACCTAACTCTGGCTCCTATCCCGCAAGTGAATTAGGAGGCTTGCTCCTGCCTGCATGGCTCTTGCAGAAAGGGCAGGCTCATTAGGCCCTCCACGAGCCTGCTAATTAAAGATATTTTTATTGAAGAGTGTCACAAGTAAAATTACAGGATGGCTTAATGGGCCATTATATTTGCAAGCTTCCCGGTACAAAGCACTTTCAGAAACACTGAGTCCTGCCATCTTGGGCCCTGCAAGGCCAGTTTGTGCAAATGTTGCAGAACCTGGTGTCCGGTGGGGAAGAAGGCTGGGGTGACTCACTGACCCACGTCCTTAGCAGCCTTTCTCCAGAGTGAAGTGCCAACTCTTTGGCTTAGCTCTGTGGAACCCTCGGCCTGTTCTTGTCTCCAGCCCCTGAGGAAGCTGCTTTTACTCACCTCAAGTAGTCCTTTTCACAGACTGGTGGCCTTGGGCCCAGATGGTAGGGTTTGCTTAGAGGAGGTGGGTCTTTCTAGGCTCCTTTCCCCATGGAATCCCATGAGGAACAGGTCAGGAGAAGCCTTTGGGAGGACTCTGTGATGCTCTTTGGGACACTTGGAAGGATGGGGTGGGTCCCCAAGAGCCGAGAGTTCTGGGCTATGGAGACAATTTGGTTCCTCCAATGGCCCTTTTCCTTCCTGGAAGTGGTGCCTATGTAGGAATCTACAACCTTTGTTCCCCCCCCCCTCACCCCAGGCAGAAGACAGAGAGGTTCCCTAAGCAGGGAGAAGCATCTAAGCAAAGTGAAAACCGAGAGCTAAGTTGAGCTGTGCGTGTAGATGTGGGTTCATTTTCCTAAGTGCCAGCGAGGGATGTGGCACCTTCTCCCAAGTCACCAAGGTCTCAGGGGTCTGAGGACAGGAGGGGACAGGGGCCACCCTGCAGGCCTTCTTCCCTGGACACAGCTTTCTCCAGGAATGTCCACCCCCACTATTTTGGTGGACTCCACTTCTGTAGTTCTGGAGAGGGGTGAGTAGGACATTTGGCTGACCATGAGTCTCTCTCCATTCTCCAGCCTGTTTCTGCCACTCCTCCAAACTCCATTCAATTTTCACCTTTTCCACCCCTTGAGAGGGAGACCAGTTCCAGGGCCCTAATAACACAGGCACCACCGGGCAAGTGACCATGGAAAATGCATCTGCAACAAAGACAACAGCAAAGTGGGCTGTGGCGGTGCTGGTGTGAGGGTATTAGGAACACCATCAGCCCAGAGCCCGCCCTGGGAACAGAGGGCTGTTTGGCTGAAATTTCCCTCTAATTCAAGGGAATTACTAAATTTCAGGGAGGAAGGGGCCAGACAGGCCTGTTTGTTCCTGGCCAGAGGCCATGAGCCCATCTGGCCACCCCAGAGCAGTACCCGCAGATAGAAGAGAATTTTGGCTGAAACCATCTTCTAACTCAAGCTCTAATTTTCAGAGAGGAAGAGACCAGAGAGGCCTTTTAAGCTCCCCCACCCTCCTTCCTCTTGCTTTTGGGATGTTTAGTGTCAATATATTATTATTTGTTTTTCTGAGAGATTTTCCAAGGAAGCAAGTGCACAGGTCCCTTTGGGAATCCAAACAAAGTTTCTTCTAACATCTAACTTGAATTGCATTTAGTGCCATCTGAATCATTTCCTTTTTATACTGCAGACATGAGCCCCAGCACCCAGATGGTTCTGAGAGGCTGCGAATATAGAGTGATCTTTTCTGGAATCTTCCAGAGAAGGGAATGGAGGTATTGGGTGGCAACACCTAGCCAGCCCTCTGGAGAGTTTCTGTGTTGGGCATATAGGGTCTCTCTCTCTCTCTCTCTCTCTCTCTCTCTCTCTCTCTCTCTCTCTCTCTCTCTCTCTCTCTCTCTCTCTCTCTCTCTAACTCTGGCACTGAGTGGTAGGAGACCATGGGGTTACCACTGAGGGTGAACAACAACCCACATTCAGAGACTTCAGGGCCCTCAGTTCAAAGCTTCCCAATGACGCTCCTCCAAGCCAAAGCTGAATGCATCTTCTGGCTCCTTCCCTGGTTCTAGAACTTGAGAGAAGGGCTAGAAAAATAGTACAATGGGGAAGGTGCTGGCTGCAGGGACCAACCCTGGTTCAGTCTCTGGCACTGCATATGGTCCCCTGAGAGATCCCTGAGCACAGTTAGAAGTAATCCCTGAGTATTGCTGAATGTGGCTTCCTAAAAAAAAAAAAAAAAAATATATATATATATATATATATATATAGAGAGAGAGAGAGAGAGAGAGAGAGAAATAGAGAGGAGCTGGGGAGCTAGCTCAGAAGTCAGGGACACATGTCTTGAATATATCCCTGGCACTGTGTACTCCCAAACACCTCTGGATATAGCCTAAAAAGTCTCAAGCACCAACAGGGCTGCCCTATTGGCCTCCAGTACCACAGGGCCCAAGTAACTGCTGGGGCCTGAGCACTGAAGCGAGGAGCTAGCTGGCTGCATCCCAGCTTTTGTCAAGGGCTAGTAGTGAATTTTCATGAAGAGACTCAGCTATGACAGCCCCCAGTGCCTAGGAGATCACATGGTACCCCTCCTCAGGGGGCTACTGTCTTGTTCACCCCATTTATGGGAGACTATTTTATCTTTCCATTGACACAAAGGTATATCCCAAAGGGTATTGATCTCACTTTGTTTCAAATCCTCCTAAGTCAGAAACCACAGAGAAAACTTTCTGGGCCCATTAGAACCTTCTGGCCCAGTGTCTGTCCAGCCCCTGAGTCAGTGCCAGTCTGAGCACTAGGTGGCTCATTTCTGGTTTGGAGAAATCTTGCTTACCTTGTTTCCCTGCTCTGTCCTCTCCAGCCAATACTCTTAGTTCTCTGCAGAAGTCCAGGTGGGGTGAGAACCCAGTTTTCCACCATCAGACATTTTCATCCAGAGCAATCAATACATCTATACCTCCAGCACATGCATCAGGGTAGGAACAACTGGCCAGGAAGGCCAGTGAGGTGTGATAGAGGACATGGGTGAGGCCTGATGGAGGGCGGGGTGTAATTGGTGGAGTACAGATGCTGTGGGCCAGTCCTTGGCCAGTCCACACACTGAATGCATGAGGGACCAGCAGGGCCAGCTTCTCCATTTACAATGAAGAAAAGTGAAATCTAGCAAGGCCACATTGCATCTGCAAAGCTCATGCAGCCCCGTCCGTGGGCAGAGGTGATACATGAAAAAGGGCAGGGATAAGGCACAATAGAGGGCAAGGGTGAGGTATCATAGTGGGCATAGGTTCTCCTGCCTCCATCCATAGCCTGTAGACCTGACTTGCCTTTTTCTCTTTCTGGGTTTGGCTGGCTGAGCCCTGCCAGAGGTCTTTACAGCCCTCCTGAGCCCGGCGCTGTCTCTATCCTGTCCTGTGCCCTCCATGAGGGCCACCCCTACTCTTCCTCAACACCAGCACAAGCCTTCAGTCTGTTGTGGCTCTTCAGATCTTGGGAGACCCAGTTTGGGGTAAGGAGGCAGCGGCATTGTCTTTGAGTTATTTCAGCCCTGATAGACCATGGTTTCCAGGAGTGCTGTTCTGAGTTTAGCCACCTTCCTCCTCCTCCTGTTTCTGTTCCTCCTCTTCCTTCTCTTCTTCCTCCTCCTCCTCCTCTTCCTCAGGAGCTCCCCAAGGCTGGAAGCAGCCCCTGAGTGACTTGCTGGACGATGGCTGCTTCCCCAAGAGGACCCGCTCCATCTTCCTGCTTCCAACTATTTAATTAGCCCTAAATGAAGAGCTCTGCACACTTGCTGACATAATCACATCTGAAGTCTCAGTTGCTGTTGAGTGGAGTCCTGGAAAGCTTCCTGCCCCTGGGCTTTCCTGGAGGTGATGTGTGGTCCTGAGTGACTTCACTCCTTGAGGTCTGTGCTCTGGTTCATGACCTTCCAAGGTCCATGGTTGAGCTGACCAGCTCAGGGGGCATGAGTGATGCTACTTTAGGGGTTGGAATGTAAAGAGACTCTGTCCCCACCAACTACTCCTGGAAGAATTCTTCCAAGCCTGCTTCCTCCTTTGCACCCCACATGGCCCTCAAGCATTGCCAGGAGTGACCCTTAAGAATAGAGTCAGAGGGGCCAGAGAGACAGCATGGAGGTAAGGCATTTGCCTTGCATGCAGAAGAACGGTGGTTCGAATCCCAGTATCCCATATGGTCCCCTGAGCCTGCCAGGAGTGATTTCTGAGCGTAGAGCCAGGAGGAACCTCTGAGCACTGCCAGGTGTGACCCAAAAACAAACAAATAAACAAAAAGAATAAAGTCAGAAGGAAGCCCTGAGTACTGCAGGTTTACCTAAAACCCAGAACAAAATACTAGGGCCAGGGTGTTGGTTCAGGACTCCAGGGTTGGCTCTTCAGCACCCTATGACCTCCTGAACTTATTGAATGTGTATGGCCCCAAAATGGTGGTCTGGTTTTTTGAGTATTTCAAAGAGTAGCCATGGGGTCCTTGAGCACCACTTTGGGGAGGGGGGGGCATCTAGACCACAGCAGCACCAACAACACCAAGCCTTCTCCAGGTTCCCCTCAGCCCTTTACCGGCCCTCTCCCCACCCCTCCTCTACTTCTCCCTATCATGGGGAGGCAGCAAGAGCAAAAAGCCATGGAAGTGCTCACTGCCCTAAAGAACAGCAGCACCTGGATGGGAAGTTGTTCAGCCATTCCCTGCGGGCTCCGGGCTGGAGAATAGTTGCCCCATCTGGGATAACTGCAGACCCCTCATCAAAAGGTAGATTCTAGGCATCTCAGGGGAACTGAGGCTTGTTTCTTCCCCCCAGAGTTGCTGGACACGGAAGAGGCCACCATGGGGCTGGGATCCGGCTCTTCTCTATGTCATGCTCCTGGGCAGTGTGGGACATCTCCAGAGCAACTGTCCCTGCACTGCACCGCACAGCTCTGCAGGCTGCAGGCTTGGGTAGCAAGAGGCTGGGTTGGTCCCCTGGGTTGGGAGGGAGCGCCTGGTCCCTGACGCCATCCGGATTGTCCAGGACACAACTCTTCTGATGCTGTCAGGGGAGGGAGGGCAGTGCCCGCGGCCTGCTCCCTTGGACGCACACACAGCCATCTCCGCCATCTGCCCGCAGCCTATAATTCCGCACCCAGCTGCACTGAGCGCTTCACTGCTCTGATTGCGGGGAGGGCAGATTACCCGGGGGGCTGCGGTGATTGGCAGGTGCCTGCGGGACCAGCTGCCCCGGGGAGGGGGGGATGCAGAGGCAGGCACCATGTGGCACCGTGATGCTTCTGAGCCCGCAGCCTCCCTTGCCCCAGAACACACAGTGTCTCCCTGTACTGTCCTTGCTCTTAATATCTGTGCTTTTAGATTGTCCAGCACTTGGCTAAAGTTTTTCCATATATATATTTTGTGGGGGTGGAGGGGTCAGTTGCTAGCAGTGCTCAGGGGGAAGCCATGCCAAGGATTGAATCTAGGGTTCCTTGTGCAAGGCATGAATGCCAGCCCTTTGAGACATCCGTCTCCTGAGGCCCTTGTTTGTCCTGGCTCTGTTGGTTCTGGAAGCCTCAGGATATGATTCTTTTTTATTATTATTACAGGGATCAAACCCAACGTCTTACAGATGAGAGGCCTGAGCTCTGCCACTCAGCCACATTCTCAACTTCAAGATTCTGCTTTTCTAACCAGTGTCTGCAGTTACTGAGGCTGCTAATTCAGGCACTATGCTTTGAGTAAGGGACTCTTTAGCGTTCATCACTCTGATCTCTCCTAAACGCCCCATGCAAAGTTGGTCATAATAATACCCATCGTTTTTGGTACATCTGGTGCCAGGCACTATGCTCAGCGTTTCATAAATCTTGCCTCAGGATACGTTGCAAAAGAGCTCTTTCTCAAAATTTATAGTGGAGGGGGAAAAGGAAGTTCTAAGATAATAGGTAAGTTGCCCAAGGTCACAACTTTTAGTGAATGGTTGAACCCACAGTCACTCATGGTTACTTACTCTTAGCTACTTCCTCTCTCCTCCTATAAACTTGATCTATGTGACTCTCTTTTTTTTTTTTTTTGTTTTTTGTTTTTTGTTTTTTGGGCCACACCCGTTTGATGCTCAGGGGTTTGATGCTCAGGAGTTACTCCTGGCTATGTGCTCAGAAATTGCCCCTGGCTTGGGGGAACCATATGGGACGGCGGGGGATCGAACCATGGTCGAGATCTTTCCTTGGCTAGCGCTTGCAAGGCAGACACCTTACCTCTAGTGCCACCTCGCTGGCCCCCTCTGACTCTCTTCAGAAGAACCAGGGGCTGTGGGAGGATCAAAAGGCTGGGCCATGTGCTTTGTATGTAGGAGACCCAGGTGGCCCGCTGAGCACTATCTTACCACAATCTGTGAGTTAGTCCCCAAGTACTGTCAGGTGTGACCCTAAAACAAGCACCTGTAACATCAAACCATTTATGTAATGTCCAGGGACAAATTTGGGTAGAAAATGCCTCAGAGCACAGTCTGGGCCAGACTGTCCACATGGAATTCAAGCTTTTTCATCGAAAGCTCAGGGTTCTATGGCAACTATTTCCCCTCTCTGTGCCTGTTTTTTTTCAATTTGCAATGGGAAGATTTTAAACTGTTATTAAGCGGAATTGTTAGATGATAAATTCTCCTTTTACATATTTATCTCCCATAATGCATATAATCCCCACAACCTTCCTCTTACCTGTATGAAGGATCTAGTGAGATTCTATCACTCGGAAGCACTTGGAAATATGTTTGCATGCAGAGAAGTGATATCCCTTGAGAAATGTGGCCATTGCTGGCCATGTTAAATGTTAAAAATTACCAGAGTCATCTGCTTACCATGTGCTTGAAAGCATATATTAAGCATTTTATTATTTATTTATTTATTTGTGGTTTTTGGATCACACCCGGCAGTGCTCAGGGGTTATTCCTGGCTCCAGGCTCAAAAATTGCTCCTGGCAGGCACGGGGGACCATATGGGATGCCGGGATTCGAACCGATGACCTCCTGCATGAAAGGCAAACGCCTTACCTCCATGCTATCTCTCCAGCCCCTATTTTATTTTATTTTTGGTGTTTTGGCCACATCCAGTAATGCTCAGGGGTTATTCCTGGCTATGTGCTCAGAAATCGCTCCTGGCTTTGGGGAACCATATGGGACACCAGGGATTGAACCCAGGTCCATCCTGGGTCAGCCTTGTGCAAGGCAAACACCTTACCACTGTATTATGGATCTGGCCCCTTACTAAGCATTTTAAATGTATAAACTCACTCAATTCTCACTAATACTCCATGAAAAAGGTTTACTATTAATGTTTTTTCAGATAGAAAGTACATGGAGTTTGAACCCAGTGTATTTTCCAGTACACTGGTCAATTACGTGTTTGCTACTGTGTGCATTGGATATTCAGCAGTAAGTACAATAGACTCTCTGCATTCCTAGGCAGGCATGCTAGGGGCTCCAGAATATTATGTTCTCAGCACTTAGCACAGCAATGCCTGTGGCAAAATCCTCCATTCAGGTTTTCTCCATTCTTGGCCTCACTTTCTCTAATCTGTGGCAGGCTTCACTCATCCATTAGAGCTTTATCTAAGCCCAGATCTGTTTCCACACAGCAGTACAGACAGCCTTTGCCAGCCCTCCTCAGTTTGGCACGAACACCAATCTCACCAGCACTGAAAAGCTAGACTGCAGAGGAACCAGTGAATGGTCCTCCCCCCCACCCACAAGCCTGTTCTATTCGGGGCACCACTTCCACTGGGACAAGAACATCTCTGGGCCAGATATGCTGAATATTTTCTTTAAGGGGGGATTCTGGCTCTTGGTGAGGCCCCTGCCCCAGGGTAGATTCTTAAGTGACAGCTGTTGGATAGTGAATAGTTGCAGGAATGAAGGTGAATTGCCAAACTATTGCCTACAATGATCTCCTGCAGGCTGGTTACCATAACCAACTTATATAACTCTAGGGTCAGTCCTTCAACATGTTTCCGCATTCATCCAAGTGCCCCGGAGACCGTGACTAGAGCCTGCTGCGACGCTCTGGATGGATTGGCTTTTATTTCCAAGATTCCGATGCTCTAATGGCTGGAGGAGCTGCCTCTTCCACATCCGGTTTCTAGAGATGATGAGTAACCTGGGGTGGCTCCACTTTCCAAATCAACCCTCCCTGCCCAGACCAGACCCTCCACCTGTACGTACCTGTCTCAGCACGCTGTGGGCCTTCTCTTTGCTCCAGCACTGGGTTCAGACACTGAGGGTCATACGTGTGTGTCACAGCCCGTGGGATGAAGTCAGAACAGCAATCTGACTCCTCACCTGTCTTGTGTTTCCTTCCCAAAGGGAGCGCAGTGAAAACTCCTAGTTGCAGTGTGTGTGGCTTTCCACCCTACCTGCTCCTTGCCTTGGGCTTGTGGGACCCAAATCTGTCCTGATGGGGGAGTTTCATAGACTTTCAGGTTTTTCCCATACCCTGTTTCAAAGCAGCCACAGAGCCAGAGACTATGCCCTACCTTTCCAAGAGGATTTTTACCTTTATTATAATATTTTTATTCACCAAAGTACGTCAATATGTTTTTTCTAGGAAATCAAATTATTTCCCCATCAACACATGAAGGAGTCAACCCAGGGTTTGAGAATATGTGCTGTGTTAACAGGGGGATTGAGCCTACCCTGTTCACTGTGGAGCCCCTCGAGGGATGCACAAAAGCCCTAAATGGAAAGTTGAGCCTCCTTTCCTTCCACCACTTTGCACCAGAGGAAGAGCTTAGACTCGGTGCCACTTTGTGAAAGGTTGTGGAGCTTAATGTTCCAGTGGGGGAAAGATCAGTTGTGAGGGTGTCTGTGCAGGGGCTGACATAGATACAGGTAGACGCGGGTGCAGCAGGAAGAAACCAGAAACATGTCAGTCATTGGGCAACCATGACCTGGCCCAAGGGAAGGCAGTGCAGGGGTGAGTTGGTGGCTAGTAGAGGCTGAAACCAGAGTGATGGACCAAGAAAACTGCCAGCAGCACCTGGATTCTCTGGCTTGGGGCTCGGAGCTCTCAGGAGGGGATGGACACCAACTAGGATGTGCCAGGGACAGGCCAAGTGAAGAGGGAGAAAAAGGGTTCCCTTTCCCCAGGCCTCCTCTCTGCAGAGAGCTTCCCTACAGCCCCTGCTTTATAGCCTCTGCCAAATGAAGCACAAACTTAACTACATCACCCCCCCCCACCCGGGCCAGAGATGGGGCAGGCCTGCACGCTGGGTGGCTCCGGCCCCCCCTCTCGGAATCACTGGCCTGGGTCATTTAATTACTCCAGAGTGGGGCTGGGGGTGTGTGGCCGCTCGTAAAATGGCCCACATGCAGGTCCTCCCTTAATTGTAAAGCTGAACCAGCTCAGCAGGTGAGTCAGTGCTGAGATAAAATAGCCGGTTCTGGGGTGGGGGTGGAGGGGAATCCCCCCACTCTGCACAGATAGGGCTGTGGAAGGTACCCCGGGGTGAGGGTCCACCATCCCATTGGAGTAACTATCCCAAGAAGATCAAATCCCCAAATGAAGACACAAATGTAGCCCAGCCCCCCCCCTTCTGCCAGCTTTGCCTTTAGAAGTAGGATTCAGGGGGCCCGGAGAGATAGCACAGTGGCGTTTGCCTTGCAAGCAGCCGATTCAGGACCAAAGGTGGTTGGTTCGAATCCCGGTGCCCCATATGGTCCCCCGTGCCTGCCAGGAGCTATTTCAGGGCAGACAGCCAGGAGTAACCCCTGAGCACCGCAGGGTGTGCCCCCCCCCAAAAAAAAAAGAAGTAGGATTCAGGCCTTGATACATGAGGGGGTCTGGGGGCCCCCGTGACTACATACAGATGAGGAGTAATTCCTAGAGGGACTATTTCATGTTGCTGCCATGCAACATGAAAGATTCATGTTTCAAGTTTCAAGCTTCAGTTTGCTTCCTAACCTGTCTTCAAGTCAGACCACAGAACTGGATGGTTCCAGTGACTCAGTTTCTGGGCCCATGTGGCTCAGACAGGCAGAGTCAGGGATAGGGGCTGGGTAGGATGTGTTGGAAGAGGAGGGAGGCCCCGGCCACCTCAGATGGACAGACAAGAAACTATGGAGGCTGATGGAGAGTGGTCTTGGTTTGCATGTGCTGCCAAGGGCAGTTTTACTTAGAGCTCACCTTCATTTCCAAACCCAAAGGCATCTCCAGGATGTACCGGGAATTCAACCTATGCCTTCTGCATGCAAAACTCACCCCACACTCTTCAGCACCTTGCACTTCACTTTTCCCTCTAGTCTCCAGCCCTCTGCCCAAAGCTGGAGCCATGGTTTCCTGGTAAGTGCCTGAAATCACCTTAGACTGAGAAACAGAGGTTGGCATGAGCATTTGCATCTGGGAAAATGCCACTTCTGCCCAGTTCCTTGGTGTCCCTGCTCCACAAACCAGGACTCATTAAGTTTGTGAAGTTTTGGAGGGGCAGAATGTAGGCTCTCCAGATGTGAGGGTGCTGCCCAGTCCCCCACCACAGAGGAAAAGGGTTCCAGGAATGAGACTCTAGAACACTCAGCAATGTTCCAAATGAGATGGACATTATGGAGCTTAGGACAAGCTCACAGCTGCGATGCTAAGATCAGAGTCGCTTAGTACTTGGGCAGATGAGGTTGACATGGGGCACAGTGAGCAGCCAGAAGTCACTGATAAAGTGCAGTATCTGAGAGGGGGACAGAGAACCTGTGAGCCATTCTGTAGGAAGAAAGAGAGGAAGGGGAGCTGCTTGGGAAGTGGAATGGCAAGTGCCCTGCAGTGCCATCCAAGTTTAAGACCCCAGCAGAGCCCCTAGAATGAAGTGAACTGGGGGACAGGCAGAACTGGATTCGAACATGTGGACCAGGAAGTGAAACCTCACATCAAAGACTCAGGCTTGGAATCCATCTGCTGAGAGGGGACAGGTCTGGGTTCTATTTTGGCTTTTCAAAGTGGTGTGAAGTACACTGCTTTATTCTGAGTCTCAAGACTTGGTATACGAGAAGGACAAACAGAAGGAAGTAACCCCAAGGTCAAATCGTGGGAAATGGAGGTTCTGAGAAACCAAGTCCAAAGCTCCCCACCTAGCTGGTCATAGAGATGGAACCCACTTTAAGGACAGAGACTGCACAGTAAAGCGTTCACTGTAGGCCTTTCCCAGCTGTCACTGAGGAAGCAGAGAGACTTGCTGAGCAGGTGGAGGCAGGGGAGAGGGAAACAGGAAGTTAGGAGTGTTCTGGGGGCAAGTTTCATGGGCACTTCCTGTTCAGAAACTTCTTATGCTCCTCATTTCATTAACAGCAGCAGTGGAATTTCATGGACAATTGGCGCTGAGCACTAACTGGGAGGTAATGAGAGAGGGAGGCTGCAGGTAAAGGCTGTTTGAATTCAATTCCTTTTCTTTAGGGGGGATGGGGGCAGATCTTTGAAAATGCCATTAGAGTGCAGGGAAAAGTTCTTGGTGAACAGCCTTGGACGTGTGCATCCTCTGCCTGCAGTGTCAGGCCTGATGGCATCACAGGGCCCACGTCCTTTGTCGAACTAGCCTGAGTAAGAATACAGAGTTGTGGGGCACTGGGGCTCAGAGCTGGGGCATATTTTGCAGCACAGACTTGGGGAAAGTATCCAGAAATATATATTCACTATCCACAGTGAGCAAGAATGAGTGTTCTGCAATGCAGTATTACCAGAAGAGGCCCAAGAAAGTACAGTGGATAGAGAGCTTGCCTTGCATGTGGCTAACCCAGGTTTGATCCCTTTACCTGAAAAGGGAAGTCATTACTCCGCCCCCACCAACCTTGGCGAATGTCCCACCCTTAAGGAAGTCATCACTACCACCCCCACCAATAACTCCCGCCCTTAAGGAAGTCGTCACTATCCCTTCCTTCCCCCTCCCCCTTCTTTTTTTTTTTTTTTTGGTTTTTGGGCCACACCCGGTGACACTCAGGGGTTACTCCTGGCTATGTGCTCAGAAGTTGCTCCTGGCTTGGGGGACCATATGGGACGCCGGGGGATCGAATCGCCGTCCGTCCTAGGCTAGCGCAGGCAAGGCAGGCACCTTACCTCCAGCGCCACTGCCAGGCCCCAGCCCCTCCCCCTTCTTATGCTATATAAGAAGGAACGTAGAATGCCACGAGGTCTTTTCCTCTGTCCTGTTATGGACATGTGGCATTAGACCCTGACCGGCCAGAAATAAAGACCCCACTTGAGCTTTTGCCTGAGTAATAGTCTCTTGTTTTCTCTGCATCGGAGTGTTATCTGGACTGCCGGACCTTTCATACCCATATTGTTCCCTGAATATCCCAGTAGTAGCCAGAGTACAGAGCTTGGAGCAAGTCCTGAGCATCACTGGATGTGACCCTCCCAAAAAATATACCCTCAGATATACTAGGAGCAAAATTGCATGCTGATGGGGCAAAAACAGGGGCTTATGGGAACAATAAAAAACAGGGTCTCTCACTGAGGAACAAGAAATCAGACACACACACACACACACACACACACACACACACACACACACACAGGCAGGGTTTGAGGACAGAATCCATACATAGTGGTGTTTGGTGAGACAAAAGATGAGCGTATGACTGAATGGAGGCTTAGGCAGAAATAAAGACCTTCCTGAGAAGGGCAGCAGGCTAGAGTGATCAGAGACTGGAAGCAGTCACAGGAAGCAAGGAGAAATAACTACATCGACAGGAAAGTTTGGAGGCAGGCTTAACCCCCATGAGGACTGTCCTAAGATTTGAGTCCTAAAAAGCATCAGAAGTTGATGAGACACCCAAGTGCTACTATGTGGCCAGGGCACTTAAGTGTGGCCATGTGGCCACAGGCATGGAAGCAAAGGGATCATGGGGGTGAAGGTGGATCATTTTATGTGTCAACTTGGCTAGATCACAAAATCATTTAGATGTCCTCATGAAAACATGCTTAAAAGAGATCAACATTAAAATTAATGGTCTTGTGGGGGGTAAGGGAGACAGTATCAAGATAAATGTCTTGCCTTACACATGACCAATAACCTAAGTTCAATACCTAATATCACAGGGCCCGAGTAGCACAGCAGTAGGGCATTTTTCTTGCATGCTGCCAACCTGGAACAGATCTGGATTTGATTCCTGGCATCTCATATGATCTCCCAAGGCTGCCAGAAGAAACCCTTGAGCGCTGCCAGGTGTGGCCCCAAAACAAACAAAAATAAAAAACACCACCTATGGGTGTCACTTCAAAAAAATAAATCTAGGGGCCCGGAGAGATAGCACAGCGGCGTTTGCCTTGCAAGCAGCCGATCCAGGACCAAAGGTGGTTGGTTCGAATCCTGTGGTCCCATATGGTCCCTCGTGCCTGCCAGGAGCTATTTCTGAGCAGACAGCCAGGAGTAACCCCTGAGCATCGCCGGGTGTGGCCCAAAAACCAAAAACCAAAAATAAATAAATAAATAAATAAATCTAATATAGCATATGGTCCTTTGATTCCTGCCAGGAAAGATCTTGAACAAAAATATAGGGAATAAACCCTGAGCACAGGAATGTGGCTCATCCCACCAAGACCCCTCAAAAAAATCAATGACTTTTTATTTTGTGGTCATACCTAGCAGTGCTTAGGACTTACTCTTGGCCAAGCTCAGGAGACTATCTGGGATGCCAGAGATTGAATTCAGATCAGCTGCATGCAAGGCAAGTGCCCTATTCTCTGTACTATCTCTGGCTCTCAATGGACTTATTTCCACATCCAGAATGCAGACAGATTTGATCCAATCTTGAAAAAATTAACAGTTTTCTTCTTAGTCACTCTTATTAATGGGACTTGTCAATAGACCTCATTTTTGGACTCTGCCACCTGCCAGTCTATCCCAAAGATGCTGGAGCTGCTAAGCCACATGTTTCTCCCTCTTCCAACTCCTACGCTGAAGTCTTAGTCTTCAGTACCTCAGAACGTAACTGCATGTGGAAAGAGGACCTTTACAGAAAAAAAAAAACTGAGCTGAAATAAATTCATTAGGTGGGCCCTAATCCAATACAGAAAGAGTCCCAGGAGAGGAAATATGGATGCAGCTATGTATACACCTAAGGACACTAATCTGAGGATATGGCAGAAAAGACATCATCATAGGCCAAGAGAGGCCTCAAAAGAAATTAACTGGATGTTGGGGTTTCTGGCTCCAGAACTGTGGAAAAGATTCATTTGTTTCTAGGCAGTACATACCTTTGTTTTTAGGTTTTTGTTGTTGTTTTTGTTTCTTTTAGTTTTTGGGTCACACCCAGCAGCACTCAGGAATTACTCCTGGCTCTATGCTCAGAAATTGCTCCTGACAGACTCGGGGGACCATATGGGATGCCAGGATTTGAATCACCGTCCTTCTACATGCAAGGCAAACAACCTACCTCCCTGCTATCTCTCCAGCCCTACTACATACCTTTGTTGAGGGTATTGGGCAGCCCCAATGAATAGTGTGAGGATAGTGGTTCAGAAGCTATATGACCCTAAGAAGTATGATGGAAGTCTCGTGTCCTGGTTGGTACAAAGTTGACCTTGGGAATGAGGCTTAGAGGAGTGAAAAATGGACTCTGAGAGGCCTTTGTGCCATGCCTGACCCCACACTGAGGACTTAGTCATTGTTCAGTACTTTCACTAAATCACTAAATGACTGACATTGGGAGAGGAAATGATCTTACATTTTAAAAAAAAAAAGTCTATGGCCAGAGAAAGAGTTCAAAGGTTCAAAACATTCAGAGTGTGAAAGTGGCTTGGCTTTTATTCTGTTTTATTTATTTATTTATTTATTTTTTGGCTTGTTTTGGGACCATACCTATCGGTGCTTGGAGATTGTGCTTAGAGGCATTGGGGAGAAGGGGAACCATGCAGTGCTGGAGATTGAACGGGGATCTGCAAAGCATGCGTTCAATGCCTCATTTTGCTTCCTAGCATCTCAAGGTCTCCTAAACACCAACAAGAGTAGCCCCAGAACACTGTCAGGAGCAGTACTTCAGCCCTGTTAGTGTGGGCCCCCCTCGAAAAAATATCAACAACAAAAATAAAAGTTAATATGCATCTATGCTTGTTAAGTGCTTAGACATTTCTAAGATTGCTAACAGATGGGGTCACTTTGGGGGAGTAGACAGGGACAGAAAGGTAGGCCCCCTTTTTTCAACTGACCATGTGTGGTTTGGACTCTGTGGTCATGTGGCTTATCTCCTGGTTATCTGGTTGCTCTCTAGGGGCACATGCCTGGACAGATGAAGGACACACTGGGGACATGTCTGGAGAACCACCAATGCTCTCTCTTCCAATTTCCCCACCACAATGCTTCTATCTTTCACGAGTGCTGTGGGAACCCATGCAGACAAGTCAAACCTGCTCTTCAGAAACCACTCCACAGTGCCCAGAGGGAGCCCAGGGTGACAGCATAGAGCCCCAGCACTGCCAGGTAGCTGTGAAGGAGAAGCCTGTCGAAGCGCTCTAGGAGGATCAGCCACCGGACCCTCTGCTGGTCTGCCTGCTCCCAGGCCCGGATGGAACTGCCCAGTGAGTGCAGCTGAGCCCAAATGTCCTTCAGGTTCCCTGCCTGGTGCTCCAGACAGATAGGGGAATCTGCAAGACACAAACACCAGGGTTGAGCCAGGGGCTGCTGAGAGCTTCCCTTGACTTCCCACCAATGCTCCTAGAGGGAGGAGTGAACCAGAATGGGGCTGGGGCCTCTCTTCTACATAGCCCTGCTGAAGAAAGCCCTGGACAAAGCTGGGGTGCTAAGGCTCAGGCTAGACCCAGAGATTTTCTGAGCCAGGGGCTAGCCCATATGGACTCAGCTGAAGCCTTAAGGACTGAGATGGTTCTTACAACCATCTGACACTCACATCTCAATACTCTGACACTCACATCTCAACACTCCACTGTAGTATTCTGCAGCCACAGTGCTGTCACTTTCAGTCACTGATTAAAACTACAAAATGAATGGGACTGGGGCCGGAGAGATAGCATGGAGGTGGGATGTTTGCCTTGCATGCAGAAGTATGGTTGTTCAAATCCTGGCATCCCATATGACCCCCCGAGCCTGCCAGGAGCAATTTCTTAGCATAGAGCCAAGAGTAACCCCTGAGAACTGTTGGGAGTGACCCAAAAAACAAAACAAAACAAAAAATAATAATGAATGGGACTATTTACATATAGACATATAGTATATACAGCATATTTAGTATAGCAGGTAGGGTGTTTGCCTTGCACACAGTTGACCCCTGTTCAATTCCAGCACCCTAAAAGGTTCCCTAAGCACCCCAGAAATAATTTCTAAATGCAGAACAAGGAGTGAGCCCTGAACATCTCCTGGTGTGGCTCAAAACAAAAAAACAAAAAACTGGAAAATGAGTGAGCCAGGAGAGAATGGGCCTGGCCTACATGCTCCATCAGGGCTGTGGGGCATTGGTAAAAGGTGCCTGCACCCCCAGAGAAGCCATACAAAGCCAGCCTAGAAGGAAGATGCTGGTGACAAAATTTTTACACAGCCTGACAAGTCCTGTGCCAATGGGAACCGATGCTAAGGGGGAGACAGCTGGGCATGATGGTGGCAGTAAGGAGGCTCACAAACCTATTTCTCCCGCAAGTCGATCCCTGGGGTCTGTCCGAGTTCTACCAGCTTCAGGGTTCCCTTGAAGGCACAGGAGGGGCTGTACCTGCCCGCTGCAACGCTCATCGTGAAGAAATCTGACCAACAGGATGGACTCGGATAAGCTGAAAACCAGTAAAGCCATGCAGACTGTGAAGAAGGACCCTGTGGGAAGGAACGAAGATGGGAAAGGGGTTAGTAGGGGTGTTCCAGGATCTGTCTCCCCCAGATCACTAAGGGGATAATGCAATGAAGACGCATGTAGCCAACAACCCCTGGGGCTGCTCACCAATCAGAGGGGTGCTGACTGCGGTCCTTGGCATTTCGTCAGCCATGTTAACCCGGAAGACAGTGTAGCCCACCAACACGCTTGTCTTGAACACGACCCTGGTACGGCAGGTGGGGGGCAGGTAGAAACTCCCCAGATCCACAAGCATGAGGAAGATGCTGGGAATCAGCAGGTTCACAATGTAGACCAGCGGACGCCTGCGAATCACCACCTGGGCAGGTCAGGAAATTGCTGAAGAAGGCAGGGTTGGGGGAGCCTAATCCAAAGGGCTGACATTTGGGCAAGCCTAGACAGGAAGCAATGAGGCCCCAAGATTTTTACATAAGGTGCAAAGTCTACAAAATTCACCTTAGCGATGGATTATTTCATGACATGGATGAAATATTTTATGACGGGGTGGCAACATCTTTTAAGCTTTCCCATAGAGCAAATATGAATGATGATATCCAGAAGCTCCCATTTACTTACTTACCACTTGCTATATACCAGACAATGAGCTCAGTGCTTTATATACTGTATCACATTCAATCCTCACAACTCTAAGAACTGGGTTTTGTGTGTGTGTGTGTGTGTGTGTGTGTGTGTGTGTGTGTGTGTGTGTGTGGTGGTAGTTATCCATTTTATGAATAACAAGGTAGATTCAAAGAGCTGAAATTGCTTGTCCAAATACACAGAGGCTGCTTCAGAGTCTATCTTTCATCAAAATCTCTCTTCTTACACTGTTGTCTTTGCAACAGAGATTTTGCTATTTGGAGCTTGGTACATCTCTCTAGAAATGTGAATGTCTCAGCCTGGTTGGAGCCAAGCACATCATTAAACTAGGAGATCTAAGGAGGCCTTGGTAAAGAGATTGTTGCAAGGTATGGGCAAGGCAGAGAAAAACTATGAGGAAGGCAGTAGTCCAATTATTTGCAGACACTGGAGCCTAAGGAAAGTGAGAGTTGTTGGCTCAGATGTAGGAAATGAGGCTCCATGATGGGGGTGCCTCCAGCCAACCACAGAGGACATTCAGGTCCCACTCCCTGTCCTCCAGTCTCCTGTCTCATTTGATTAGTCCCTGTACCTCATCAAGAGTGATTCCTGAGTGTGGCCAGAGTGGGTTAGGTGCTTGCTTTGCATGCCCACTCAGATTTGATACCCGGCACCACAAATAGTCACCTTGATCCTGCAAGGAGTGATGCCAAAACACAAAGTCAGGAGTGACCCCTGAACATCACCAAGTGTGACCCCCAAATAAACAAGACAAACAACAACAACAAAGTGTGATCCCTGAGTACAAAGCCAGGAGAAAGTATTGCATACTGATGAAATGACTCCCAAAACAAATAAAAATCACTCCATAGAAAGAATAAGCAGGCTCAGTAATTGAGTGCAAAGTACAGGGGTCCTTCATGGGGATAGGGACCCTGACACTCCCATCCTCAAGGCTATTTCTGCTCTGTCATTGACTTGGATGAGGTTTTTAATCTCTTCTTGCCTTTTTTCTTACAAAAAAAAAAAAAAGGTGGCTATAGCTCCATTTTAAAGCATTTCCTTAGCATGTGGAAAGCCATGGGTTCCCAATACCACGTAACCCTAAAAACAATCAAGACCTCTGAACACCACATCTAGAGAAGGCTGCACATGCCCTAGTATTGCAGGGTGAGGCTCCAACACCAAACAATAGTGTCAAGAAGACCAGAGTTGGGGCCAGTGAGGTGGCACTAGAGGTAAGGTGTCTGCCTTGCAAGCGCTAGCCAAGGAAGGACCTCTGTTTGATCCCCCGGCGTCCCATATGGTCCCCCCCAAGCCAAGGGCAATTTCTGAGCCCTTAGCCAGGAGTAACCCCTGAGCATCAAACGGGTGTGGCCTGAAAAAAAACAAAAAACAAAAAACAAAAAAGAAGAAGAAGAAGAAGAAGAAGAAGAAGAAGAAGAAGAAGAAGAAGAAGAAGAAGAAGAAGAAGAAGAAGAAGAAGAAGAAGAAGAAGATCAGAGTTGGGGCTGGAGAGATAGCATGGAGGTAAGGTGTTTGCCTTTGATGCAGAAGGTCTTTGCTTAAAATTCCAGCATCCCATATCGTCCCCCGTGCCTGCCAGGAGTGATTTCTGAGCATAGAGCCAGGAGTAACCCTTGAGCACTGCTGGGTGTGACCCCCCCCTCAAACACACACACACACACACACACACACACACACACACACACACACACACACACACACACACAAAAAGAAGACCAGAGTTGTGGCTTTAAACTGTGGGCCATAAGTCCACCTGGGGTTGGACAATTGAATACAGGAGTCATGAAAGCTCCATAAAAGTTCTTTAAAATTACATTTCTTTATGCCTATCCGTAGAATCGTATGCCTGGTCTATAGATCTATCTGCCGGGATTGCATGACAACTTCTCAGGTAGAAGGGGCCAAGAGTGGATAAAGTTGAAGAATCCCTGGTCTAGAATGTGTCCTGTAAGCAGACAGTCTCGAGTTCAAATCCCTAGGGGTCCCACATGTGCCTGGCTTGATCTTAGAAGTTATCTGAGCTCAGCTATCTGTAAAATCTGGTGCCATATAAAGGCCTGTAGCTAACCCAGCCCTCTGAGAGCACCACAACTCAAATACTGTACATGTGGAACAGCTCAGGTGTGCATGAGTAAGTACAAGTGTTGAGTGGGCCCCAGGCAAGGCCACAGTCAGCACATGTTGGGCGGAGACTCAGACCTGTGAGAACACTGTGTATACTGAGGGGCAGCATAATCTGAACTTGAACTCCTGGGAGCTCCACCACCAGGCCTGTGCCCAAGCCCCTGCCACTGCCACACTACCATCAATGCTGCCCAAACCCCTGCCACCACAGCACCACCACCAGAACAGGGATCTGGGGAGGAAATGAATCAGCTTCCTTTTGCTGTTTAGAGAATCCCGGGTGCAATTAAGATTACAGGAGTGCTCTTTAAATACAGTGCCTTTGTAAATGGCTGAAGCCAAGTGATGAAAAAAGCTGAGCCAGAAGTGAAGAGGGATGGAGGGGTAGAGCCCCCAATTTTTGCCATGATGACTAATGCCCAAGGTGCCAGATGTACCTAAAGCTGATCTGCTTGTTAGGAGGCAGGGTAGGGCCAGAAGCTGTGTAGTCACAACCTGGCACTCAGTTCTAAGCTCTGCTGTGCCCTTCTGGGACACTTTACTTTTTAAAACCTGCATTATTTGCACTTTGCACAAAGTCCTGTAACTTTTTCTGGACAGGGCCTGCTTCATGAGTGGGGAGAGGGGGCTGCGTTGACTGGAAAAAGAGGAGTACCAGGGAGATCAGAGTGCAGACAACTGACTTTTGTTGTCATACACAAGACATTTTCTTGTCAAAAAAAAAAAAAAAAAAAAAAAAAAAGAAAAAGAAAAAGGTGGCGCTGGAGGTAAGGTGCCTGCCTTGCCTGCGCTAGCCTAGGATGGACCGCGGTTCAATCCCCCGGCGTCCCATATGGTCCCCCAAGAAGCCAGGAGCAACTTCTGAGCACATAGCCAGGAGTAACCCCTGAGCGTCACAGGGTGTGGCCCAAAAACCAAAAAAAAAAAAAAAAAAAAGACATTCCCTTGTGTTTGGTGAATAAGACAGAAAAGCTAGAGATGCTCACCCTAACCTTTCTCCTGCCTTGAGCAAAGATGTTCCTGTTACTAACATAGATCCAATAATAACTACAGGTTCTGTTTTCTCTGAGAACAAAGAAACCACCTCTTTTATAGATTGATTTCAGGTCATGTTACTCATGAACTGGTAATGGTCTCCACAAGCAGCCTAGTTTTGATGAACTTATTTAAGCCTGTTTCCTTTATTCACTTGTCCAGGAAACAGTGAGCATGGACATTATTTGACACTTTCTAAATGCCAGAGTTAGAACTGTTCTTAGGACCAGTGAATCACACACACACACACACACACACACACACACACACACACACACACACATTCCCACTCCCACAACCTGTGTGATAGGAACCAGTGGTCGCAATGGGTTCTACCCAGTCTCAAGAATTCTCAAGGTGATGAGTCTGGGAGTTTTTGTATGCATATTCACTTTGAAATTTTGTTCTTAGAGTTGCTCCTGACATGGGGTTAAGTGGGTAGTCATGAATTTTAGAAAGCCAAAGGAGCCTGACTGTATTTCTGGCCACAAACACTCCTTCCTAGAAGATCCGAATGTGTCCTTGTTTGGGAATAGGATCATTGCAGATGCAATCAATTAGGATGAGACTTTTTATGGTCAGGATCATTACATGTAGATGACCCCAGTTCAATCCCCAGCACCACACAAAGCCCCCCCTGAGAACTATTAGGCATGACCTCTGATCACAAAGAGTAGTAACCCCTAACTATTGCTGACTCTGGCCCCCAAAACAAACAAAATGAAATCTTTCTAGAGCAGGGTAAACCCAACCCTCGGACCCCGAACTCATAAACTAATTCATGGCTGGTTGTTCTCAATACGAAGGAAGCCTGTGAGAAGGCCAACAAGGGATAGGAACTGAAGTTGTGATAAAATCTGTTCTTCAAATTCCTTCTAGCTTCAGTGAACTGAGAGTGAAGTATGGAATTAATCCAAATCTGGGTTCTCCTAATGGGGTCAGCCTTCTACAGCCACCCCACTGTAGGTCATGGCAGGAACATAACCTCCACATAAGCTGTGGGGAAAGGAAGGCTTGGTGAGACATTTCTCTCTGCAGAACTGCCCCTACCTGGCGCCCATCGTTCCTAATGGACTAGAGGAGCTGGTGCCTTTAAATTTCCCCAGAAAAGGAAGAAAAAGCACTTTAGTTTCAGTCCGTGTTCTCCATTAGACACCCTTCAGGTGTTAGCAATATTATGCCACAATTTCATTATCCATTAAAGCCAGGTAATAATAAGTACACAAAGGTATTTGGAGCCTATTGATGTTAATGAAAGAGATCAATCTAATTCAGAATGTGTGTGTGGAGAGCTCCTTGGAGATGGAATAGGCCCCAAGGTTAGGCACTAACTGCTTGCATGATGGCAGACCCCACCAGTACCCAATTTTGCATGACCGTCTTTATGACATAGTTGGAATTTTGACGCTCAGACTCGCGCTTCATATAGATCCCCCTCCTCCTCCTCGCCTCGGCCCCTCCCAGCACTGAAGTCCCGGCCAAGTTGCTGCCATTTATGTAAGATCCATGCAACAGAGGGAGGTGAGTTTCTTGAGTCTGGACCAAGAGCCAGGCTGAGGTAGAAAGCCAGAAAGTGCATGATCTCAAGATTACTTGAAGAACCCTGGGACGATTTCTATAGCTCTAAATCTAACTCTCAGAAAGTGAGAGGGAGGCTGGAGGTGGAAGGGGGATGGAAGGGAAACTGGTAAAATTAGAGATAGGAAATGAGCTCTAGTGAAGATATGGGTGTTGTAACATTGTATGATCAAAATTCAAGTATTAACAACTGCTTTTTGGGGGGCCACACCTCTGGGCACTCAGGGTTTACTCCTGGCTCTCTGCTCAGAAATTGCTCCTGGCAGGCATGGGGACCATATAGGATGCCAGGATTTGAACCACTGTTAGTCCTGGGTTGGGTGCTTGCAAGGCAAATACCTTACCATTGTGCTATCTCTCCCCTAATGACTTTTAACCCTGTATCTAACAATGATTTATATAAAAATTTGTTTAAGAATCCATCTCTTGGGCCCGGAGAGATAGCACAGTGGCGTTTGCCTTGCAAGCAGCCGATCTAGGACCTGAGGTGGTTGGTTCAAATCCCGGTGTCCCATATGGTCCCCCCGTGCCTGCCAGGAGCTATTTCTGAGCAGACAGCCAGGAGTAACCCCTGAGCACCGCTGGGTGTGGCCCAAAAACCAAAAAAAAAAAAAAAATTCCATCTCTTTCTCCTCCTTTCCCTCTTTTCTCCTGAGAAGGACCTTCTAGATGAATTTATGAACTATATTCGACAACTCTCTCAACAAAATGACTCTCTGTTCAACAAAGGAAAAAGCACATCAGAAAGAGGATAAATGGACCTTTCTTTCCCAAATGCACCTGCATTTTCCTAGCAAATGTCCTGCTGGACCCCACAATTCCTGTCCAAATGGATTTTAAATCTAGTCAGGGTTTGAAGCCATCTGGGGCTGATTCTTTTTACTTCAAAACCCATCCATTGTGACGTCTTCTTTTCATTTTATAAGAGCCCAAACATTGACCTAAAAAATTGAACTCTTCTTTTTCCTCTCTTTCTTTTTCTCTCTCTCTTCTCTCTCTCTCTCTCTCTCTCTCTCTCTATATATATATATATATGTATGTATGTATGTATGTATATATAACAACAACTCTGATGTGTGGGAGGAAATTGCCACCCAGAGCTGCAGAAGTCAGCCCTGTCTTGCCCGTGTTCTGTGACCCTGTAGGGTACTGTTGACTCCACAGCTAAACACCCCGTGGCCCAGACCAGTGGGACCTCGCACACATTCCTAGCTCTAAAGAGGCATCTGGATGAAAGATATGGACTTCATCATGCTCCCACTTGCCCTCTCCCCAGGGCGGGCACAGACACCAGTGATGAGACTAGGCAGGTGACACCCAGGTGCCATCAAGGACCTGGAGGGTCTAGGGGTGACAAGAAATGGGTCTCTGAATGCCCTGCACCTGAACAAGTTGCCATAGGACAAGGTGACACTGAGACTGGTTCAGAGGGAGACTTTGATCTACAGTGAGAGAACAAGTTGGCTGTGAGAACTGAGCAGGTTCCTTCAGAACCTTTCTGGGTATTGGGGCCAGAGTGGTGGTGCAAGTGGTAAGGTGCCTGCCTTGCATGCACTAGCCTAGGACAAACTGCAGTTTAATCCCTCAGCATCCCTATGGTTCCTGAGTGCATAGCCAGGAGTAGCCCCTGAGCATCACCAGGTGTAGCTCAAAAGACAAACCAAAAAAAGAACCTCTCTGGGTATGGGGCCCGCCTTGCCATTGATGAGCTGGGACTACTCTGGCTTCTTTCCCTGCTCTGTGCTGGGAAGCTCAAGACTGGCTAGTCTGCTAGACCTCCCTTAGTCCCTAGGAAGAGCTTCAAGAACAAGATGTCCCAGTGAGAAAACCCACGCAGCCCATCAGGTCAACCTTAACTGGAGCAGCAAGTGGCAATGAGAGAGCAAAGGAAAGCAAGCCCGGTTCTGGGGTCCTGGAAGCTGCTTCTTCCTCAAACAACCCTTTTTGTGGTTTTATCCTAATTAAAGCCTAATGTGGCATCTGGACTTTGATTCCTAGTGATGCCACTTGCAACTTCTATGTTATCGAGCTACTCGAATGCACAGTGCCTCCATGACAATTTGGTTGGGGTTTTGGTTTTTGATTTCTGGACCACACATGGCTCTGTGCTCAGGGATCAGTCCTGGTTGGGCTCAGGGGACCACATATGTGTGACGGAACAGGGTTGACTGCATGCAAGGCAAGTGTCCTATGTCTTAGGTACTACCTCTTGACCACTCAATAAAAAAAAAAATGTGGGGAGCTGCGCTCGGAAATTATTCCTGGAAGACTCAGAGGACCCTATAGGATGCCAGGTATAGAATCTGGGTTTAACCGCTTGCAAAGCAAAAACCCTACACCTACTGTATTATCACTCTGGTCCCATTAATAAAAAAAAATTTTTTAGCTTGCACACAATTGAACCGAGCTCAATCCCCCGCATTCCATATGATCTTCTGTGTAATCCAGGAGTAATTCTTGAGTGCAGAGTTAGGAATAATCCGTGAGCGCGACTGGTGTGGCCCAAACACACACACATACACAAAATGGAATTAGTTCATAAAAGCCTGTTGCCACTGCTTAGAGGACAAATTAGGGATTCAGAGTGAAGGATGACATGTAATGATAAACAATAGCTGCCCAGTGTATGGGGGTGGCGGGAGACAGAGAGAAACGATGCCACCTCCTCTTACCCGTCCAGCCTCATGCTCCTCTGTGGGTTGCAGGTAATGGGGTGTGCAGCATTCTCGGGGAGCATGGCCGGTGACTGCATTCCACCTTCACGTGCGGCTCCCTCCCACTTCCCTTTAATGCTCTCCATTATTTGGGCTGCATTAATAATGTTTGTGGGCTGATATCTTTAAAATTAATGAGGTGTTCAGCCAAGAAACTCATTGAAATTAGAAAAGGCTTTCTTTTCTCTCCTTCCTTTTCCTCACTTAAAAGAAAAAAAAATACAACAACAGTGGACAAACAGGCCACAGTGCCATCTTTGCTAAGAACCTAAAAGCAAATGAGGCAAGACCCCCACAGCCAGCACCTGGAAGGAAGGGGAGAGCTAGGCAAAGCTGACCTGCTCCCCCAGCCAGTACTGTTCACCTCAGGGCTGCTTTAAGATGCTCTAAGTTAACAAGTGCTTGCCCGGAAAAGCTGTCTCCCCCTTTAACTGATGGAGAGGCATCTGCCCCTCATTAATAATTTGTGTTATGCCTGCTCCTATCAGCCAACCCCTTAGCACATATTTATTCATTGTAACCATAATACCTTTGTCTAGCCCAGCATTTCTCAACTGGGAGCAAAATGGCTATTAGCCCCCCAGGATATATAACAAGGGGTCCACAGGTGGAAATCATTAAATGGGGTCTAGGAACCTAGTCGGTAGAAATGGGGGGCACAGGTAGGAAACAAGATCAGACAGTGAATGATTACCGCCCCACTGTGAGCTAGAATTAAATTTTCCTTCTTACTCTAAGAGTTTGTCATCAGGAGAATTCACTAGAGTGTGTGCACTGGGCCTGTGGAGACTTGTCCCTAGAGTGAGACCCACAACTTGGCATAGGACACCCCCTACTTCAAGCTTGCACCCCAGTTGCTACCACCAGCTGACTTAGTGCAGAAACACAGGGCTTAGCAGTGAAGTAAAAACTTAAGAGTTGTAGCGGCAGTAGAGGGCAGGCTGGACAGTTAAGCAGGAAAGCCAGGGATGGACAAAGCAGCAGGCTTCACTGTCCTGCATTTCCCCACCTCACTCTCCACTCCTGTTGGAAACACCTCTGCTGGACAAGTTTTCTAAAACCAGCACAGCCAAGAGCATTCCTGGAAAGAGTCTATGAAGCTGGGCTGTGCACTGTGGATTCAGGGCTAATGGTACTATGACTGGCCTGAAGGTGACTTGAATTTCACTGATATATTGGAGTTAATGGGATGATAATATTATGTCTCTGCAGTGCACCTGGAATCTATTGATAATTGACTCTAGTCAAAGCAGGACAATTTAGAGGCCAGAGAATAGCACAGTGCATAGGGTGTTGGCATGCAGCTGATCCCTGGCATCCCATATGGTCCCCCAAGCCTTCCAGAAGTAATTCCTGAATTCACTGAGATGTCCCCCAGCCCCCCCAAAATCAGGATGCTTTTAACTCAGAAAAGATACAGCACATCCCTTTAAAGGGGATGTGGAGGAAGAGGGTTTTTTGCCCACGGCAGCTTTAGAGAGGATAGATAGAGGAATGGACTGAAAGGGCAGGGGACTCTACAGTGATGAGTGGTGCTGGGCTTGGTTGTGTCTCAACATCATTATCTCAGGTGTCCACTTGTGGGATACAGGAAGAGGAGGAGTCCAAGGTCTGGGCCCGAACCTGAGCTTCTACTCTTGGAAATGCAGGGTGTGGGTACAGATCTAGAGTCCTTTTAATTGACTTTTCTGAAATGCTGAAAGTGAGTAGAGACAATGTGGCCCAGTATCCTCAGCCCAAACCACAAAGATGGCAGTGGTGGGCCCCAGAAGGGCAGGACCTACATTAAACTGAATTTGAGCGAAGTTCCCAGTGCTGCTCTGCAGTATGTTGTATGTCGAGGACACAGAAACAAGTTCCCACTCGCTGTCATTCACATATGCCTTCTTGTCATGCTTTATGTCTTCTCTGCTCCTCAGGAAAGCCAAGTCTACATCTTCCACTGAAGAGACAGAAATAATTTACTTGGAGAAAGAGAAGGAGGAACTAACACTAGGCTCCCAATTCATAACCACCCTCACCCCACACATACAGCAAATAGGATGGAGTCCAGTATGAAGGTTCTGTATTCAGGGCAGAGCACAGAATAAGACCTTTATAGCTGTGGAGAGAACTTTGTGAATTTAGGGTATGGACCCCTTCATGTTTATAATGATAAAGCTGTTTCCATAGTCCCCAATCAGCAACAAGCAAATTGCTTACACTCAGACTTGGTCTAAGTTCCAACAGGAGCAAAATAAATGCAAAAAGAGATGTTAATATTTCAAAGCGAGTCCAGAGGTGTGGCTCAGAGATATGTGTGAAGCCGTGGGTACAATTTCTGCACCATCAAAAACAAATTTAAAAAGATTTTTTTTGTGGTTTTGAGGCCATACCCAGCAGCACTCAGAGGCTGTGTCTGGCTTTGCACTCAGGAATCATTCCTGGTAGGCTCAGGGGACCATATGGGATGCCAGGGATTAAACCCAGACTGGCTGCATACAAGGCAAACATCCTACTTGCTGTGCTATCACTCGAATCCCCAAATTAAAAAACATTATTTGCAAGAGTAAAATAGACTAGTGGAAATATATAATTTTCCCTGTGTGTGCTAAGCCAATATAGGTGCATTTGCCTGTAAACCAACTCAGGTTAGTTTGGGTTGGTTTGTATAATGGTTTACCTGTGTGTAGGACACTATTGAAAGTCAGACTGCAATTCTGGACATCAAATGGAAATGCATATGTCTCTAAACTGCAAGCAGAGACCACCTGGATGGGCTTCGAGTTCTTGATGGTCCCAGAGGAGTTCACATATACATAGGGGAGATCGGGTGATCTTTCAATATCCACACTGTACAAAACATATGAGACACTATTAGAGAGCTTAAGCTTGAATTGTTTCAGTACATAAACAAAAGTTATCTGTTTATATGATAATAACATCTAGTATATGACCATGATATCCAGAGTAACCTAAAATGCAAAGGAACACATTCCCCCTAAGATAATTTATGTGGACAAAGCTGGACAGACAGCACTACTATTCTAATACATGGAAGCCATGAGTGCTTCCAACATAGGTAAACAAATCAGTATCTTCAATGATGTTGCCTCATAGAACTATTTTCCCTGCCTCAAACTTCCTCATGGAACTTTTAACTTGAATATCCCAATGATATATTCCTCATCAAGTTGAGAAATAAAACCTAGTAACAAAAACTGAAATTAAGCAACGACTGGCTTGCATCTTCTAAGTACTCTAGACCCACAGAAATATACCCCAGAGGCTAGTCCCAGTTTTATTCCCAGAACTGCACATGGTTCCCTATGTACCTCTAGGAGTCCTTTAGCATAGCTGGGAATAGCCCCCTTAAGCCACCAGAGGCATGACCCACCTATTTATCCCCCAAATAAGAAATACATTCCAGAAAACTTACTATTCATTAATGAAGATATCAGGGGCCCAGATGACACTTAGAGGTAAGGAGATCTCAGTAATTTCATCATACAAGCTGGAGTTCCATGATAAAAACTCATCTTCCCAAACCTGTGAGGAGTAGCCACAAAGGGAAATTTATCAAAAACAGGTGATGTCAACCCTACTAAATAGCTGAACGTGGACTTAATGAATTACCAATATGATTGGCTTACTGGTGCAGAAGATTTCTCAGCCAAATCCTAAATCTGGTTGTACCAGTCAGAAACCACAGCAATGCACCTGACAAGGATTCTAATAAATTATATCTACTGCAGAACTAAAGACTCATATGCGGGCCAGGAGAGATAGCACAGCGGCGTTTGCCTTGCAAGCAGCCAATCCAGGACCAAAAGTGGTTGGTTCGAATCCCGGTGTCCCATATGGTCCCCCGTGCCTGCCAGGAACTATTTCTGAGCAGACAGCCAGGAGTAACCCCTGAGCACTGCCGGGTGTGGCCCAAAAACAAAAACAAAAACAAACAAAAAAAAGACTCATATGCATTAAGATAACATCCAGGGGCCAAGCAATAGCACAGCAGTAGGGCATTTACCTTGCAAGCGGTAGACCTGGAGCAGATCCAAGTTCTATCCCTAGTAACCCATATGGTCCCCGAGCCTGCCAGAAATGATTTCTTAGTGCAGAGTCAGGAATAACCCCTGAGCAGTGCCAGGTGTGGCCCAAAAACCAAAATGAATAAATAAATAATAATAATATCCATCCCTTATAATAATTCTATTTGGAGTTTAGCATGCATGGAACCAAAAATTTACCTCCTGGTACCACACACTTGTCTTCAGCTTTTGATTCTGTGCATCCTACAGAAAAAAAAAAAATCATACCAAATCTCAGAAGTCAGCAAACAGAAGTCCAATTCAACAATACGATAGTTTAGAGAACAAAATAAATAATAAAAAATATCTAGCCAAGTAGTACCGGTTTTAAAATGAGTACCTTGACTCATAAGGATCTGAGAGTTCTGTTGTATTTCTGGTGTACTTCTGTCCCTATAAAGTTACTTTATCTATGACTGAACGGCACTTTGACTGCACTTGACATCTCGAATAATTTGTTAATCTCTTGCCCACTAATTTTGCCATTAATCAGACTTAAAACTGATAGTCTTAAGCCAGTTGTGGCCTGAAAGATAAGAACAAAATTTTTATCTGTAATCAAGGTATTATTTTAAATCCTTCAGTGAATCCTTTTCTAGTGAATTTACTTGTAATCCCTCATCCCTTTGTTCTTGTTGTGATAACTGGGGTCTCTCTCTCTCTCTCTCTCTCTCTCTCTCTTTCTCTCTCTCTCTCTCTCTTTCTTTCTCTCTCTGTCTCTCTCTGTCTTTCTCTCTCTGTCTCTCTCTGTCTTTCTTTGTCTCTCTCTTACACAGACACCCTTGGCTGTAGTGCCTGATGGACAGGGGATGACAGGGGTACTTGTAATTTGGGGGGGCTCACAAACTTGGCCAGGTGCTTGCTGAAGTTTGATCTCCTCCCTCATGATCTTGTGATGCTCAGGGGTGAGCACTGAGTTGAGGCACACCAGTGACCATGGCTGCAACACACACACACACACACACACACACACACACACACACACACACACGTTCACCAGAGGCTACACTTTCTGGCCATGGCGCTCCCACATTTTCGCTGCAGTGACTGTGGGGGTGGCTGTGGCATGACCAGAGGCACCTGAGGAGTACATGATGCTGGTGAAGTCAGATTCCAGGATGTAGAGGTCACTGGTGAGATTGGATCCTGGGCGAGTAGAGTACTCACAAAGAAGCATCCACCAGCCACTTTGGGAGAGTAACTCAGTTTATTGTAGGTGGGAGAGAATTATTTGTATTAGGGGAGAGTGAGGCATGGACTCTGTGTCAGCCAATTGGGTAGGATGTAAGAAGGGATTAAAGTGGTGATGCTTATCATGATGCTTAAGTAAAGATGTTATATTCAAAAAGGGTGACGTTTCTGTGTTTAGGGAAGTCAGGGTAAAGGGATATGGAAAACAGAATGTCTGTTCTGGGTATTAAAACAGGGTGTGTGCTTCAAGTGATTTGCTTCACTGTGGAGCCAGGGTTCACAGGAAGAACTGCATGGAGCATGCTCAGTGCACCCATGGGGCACTTGGGACTTGAACTTGTTACCATCTGCTTGCAAGGCAGGTATTAAGCCTCAAACTGTTCCTTCAGGCCTCAGTCAGTCTCAGTCCCAACTGTTCCTGGAAAACTTTCTGAGTCATCTTTGGTTTCAGTTTCTCTGCTTATAAGTCAAACTAAATGAGGCTATGTAAAGGCTATCTACCCATTGATCTATATACATATATGTGTATTTTGGGGAGAGGGACCCCACTGGCAATTCTTAGTCAATGGAGGTAACAGTTCAATGCAAGGACCAAAGAATTTGAGGCTGCTCAGGCCTCATCTCTGGTATCCAGAATTATTCAGGCTATCCTGGAGGTACTGGGAATCTCAGGGACACACCCAGCAGTGCTTTAGGGGACATGTGGTGGCAAAAAAGAAACCAAGGCAGCCCTATGCTAGCATGTCCAAAGAGGTATATCTTTGATTAAATAAATGTGATTTTTTTTTATGTCTGCAGTGATTTTCTTTAAAAGACTCAAAGCAGGGGCCAGAGCAGTGGCTCAAGTGGTAAGGCATCTGCATTGCCTGCGCTAGCCTAGGACAGATCATGGTTCTATCCCCCGGCATCCCATATGGTCCCCCAAGCCAGGGGTGATTTCTAAGCACATAGCCAAAAGTAACCTCTGAGTGTCACTGAGTGTGGCCAAAACAAAACAAACAAGCAAAAAGATTCAAAGCATACACATTACTATTGTTAAATTTTCTAATCAATTAAAGAACATTGAAGAACTATTATTTTCTTAGGGATTAAAAGAAAAGGCATATCCTCACCACATAGAACATGAACTTCAGAAGAATGTTCAGGGCTATCCCCTGTGGTTCCCAGTGCCCCTGGGGTGCTAAGCAGAGAACCCTCAAGTAGCTCCAACCCTTTGAACCATCTCCTGAGGCCTGGGTGGTTTCTTATGCAGTTGCAGAAGACTTAGTTCCACGTATCCCTACCTTGCTTCTGTTTGCTTACTGTTGCAATTGAATACCCAAACACAACTCAAAGGCCAATGTTAAGGCACTTAACATCTGTGAGTTTCCTACACTGTTATGGTTTCTAGACCCCAAAATTTATTTATTTATTTATTTATTTTGGTTTTTGGGGCACACCCGGCGGTGCTCAGGGATTACTCCTGGCTGTCTGCTCAGAAATAGCTCCTGGCAGGCATGGGGGACCCTATGGGACACCGGGATTCCAACCAACCACCTTTGGTCCTGGATTCGCTGCTTGCAAGGCAAACGCCGCTGTGCTATCTCTCCGGGCCCTAGACCCCAAAATTTTAACACCTTTTGTGAAGAGTCTCTGCAGTGGAACTCAGGGGCCCAGGGGCCCAAGGGCCACTCCCAGCATTACTCCAACAATATTTGCTTGCCAAATATGCTTGATAATATTTGGGTTCAGTGATTCAGAGGGTCCCTGAGGTCATCCTGGTCTATATACCCCACAGTGCTTGAGGAGTTAGTGCTAGAGATTGAACTCGAGTTTTACACATGGCAAAGCATCTCTTTGACCAAGATTTTCAATAGTTTTATGTATGCTGCTGGTGAAGGCTGCACAATAATGAAAATGTATTTGATACTATGAAACAATACACTCAGAAACAGCTACTACCTGGATCAGAAAGGTAACTCAAAGGGTTGCAGCACATCCTTTTCATGCAGGAGGGCATGACTTTGATCCCCAACACCACAGTCTCCCCAGAGCACTAACGAGAAATGACCCCTGAGCACCAAGTCAATAGCAGCCCTTGAGCACTGTCAAATGTGAACCATGAAACAAACAAGTTAAGATGGAAATTTTTATGTAAATGTGTTTTACTATAGTAAATATAATGAGAACGTCAACTTAGGGCTAGGGATATTCTCCCAAAGGAGTTCTACAAATGAAAACTTTGCCCATAAAATGAGGTTCATTCAATAAGTCATTAAGAAAATACAACTCTAAGCCTTGATGTGATCTGAGTCATCTCACTTGGATGGCTAAAATTTAAAAAGAAGAAAATGACAAGTTTATGGCAAGAACATCAAGAAATTAGAAGCTTCATACATTGCTAGTAGGATGATAATATGGTACAGCTATGTTACATCTCATTACTACTTAAAAACATTAAATGTGTGGCATTACTATGTGATAAGCCAATTCTCAAGTAGATATATATATATACATATATATATAACCAAAAGAATTGAAAATATTAGTCTGAACACACAGTATCAAAATGTTCACAACAGTATTTTTTTCATAGAAATCAAACAGCAGAACTAACTCAACTGTTCATCAATTATTGAAGAAACAGACATCATATGGCATATGCATATGAAAATGATTTTCCAGCAAAATAAAAATAAAGGATTAATATACATGCATATAAGCATGAGCGTTGAAGGTATTTTGTGAAGGAAAAAGTACACAGAAATTAGATTTATATTCCCAAGAGCTAAAGGGAGTGAGGTGTTGAATATGAAGACATACAAGAAATGAATAGCGAGTGAGTTGATAGAGGAGAGGGGTGGAAAAAGGTGCTTTAAGAGCTCTTAATTTCTACATTACTAGAAAGTCAGCACTCCCAGGGAACACAGTGTGTGTGTGTGTGTGTGTGTGTGTGTGTGTGTGTGTGTGTGTGTGTGTGTGTCCTGTAATCACTCTTTTATCCTGCCACCTCTCCCTGAGGAAGACAATCCACAGTGACTTTTTCACTGTTTCTTTTGTTTACTTGTCCACAGCTGATCCAGGTTCAACCCCCCAACACCATCAGGAATTATACCTGAGAGCACAGGGCTAGGAATAGCTCCTGAGCCCAAAAACCTAAACAAACAAACAAACAAAAAAAAGGAAGGAAGGAAGGAAGGAAGGAAGGAAGGAAGGAAGGAAGGAAGGAAGGAAGGAAGGAAGGAAGGAAGGAAGGAGGTAAATAGGGAAATTTTTTTCTTTCCCTAGAGCTGGGAAGATAGCCCTAAGAACTGTAGCACATGCTTTGCATGCTGGAACCCCAAGTTCAATACCTGGCACCACATGATCTCCCAAACAATTCTGAAAGCAACTGAAAGGACTGCTGGTATAGCCCCCCAAAAAGATAAATAAAAATTTAAACCAGGGGCCAGACATTGACTTACCCCAAAGAGTGCTCTCAACACCCAGACGACTTAGCAACAACCTGCTTGCAGGGCAGGTCTCTCCGCATTGAATGGTGAGGTGAAACTAAAAGATGTTCCACATCAGCCTGACTTCAATGAAGGAAATGCACAGAATCCAAAATCTTTAAATACAGGAACCTGACACTAACAACAGCTAAAGTGTGAAAAAGTTTCACCAGACCATGGAGAATGACTCAGGAGTTGGACAGACTGGTATGCCTAGAACCCAGAGTAGGTCTTATGCTGATAAACTTCTGGGGTGAGGCCTTCTTGTAATCAGGCCAAGGATTCCCACCCCCCCCCCTGTTTTCCCCATATTTTGCTGGGCCTATGCAAACAACGGCAATTGCCACTTTCACACTTTACTACTGTATTTTTTTAAACACTTATCCTTTAAAAAAAGAAAAAAAAAAAAACCAGCTTACTGAACTTAAAAAAAATAACTGTAGTAGAATGCCTGTCTCGAATACTGGCAGGGGATGGAAAGGGGGGGACGTTGGGGTTGGGAATGTTGCACTGGTGAAGGGGGTGTTGTTTGTGACTGAAAGCCAACTATAATCATGTTTGTAATCATGGTGCTTAAATAAAAAAAATTAATAAAATAAATAAATAAATCAGGGGCCAGAAAAATAGCACAGTAGCTTGCCTTGCATGTGGCCAACACGAGTTCCATCCCTGACACTGCTTATGGTCCCCTAAGAACCACTGAGCAGTGATCACTCAGCACAGAGGAATAGAAAAGGCTCATGGAGCACCCCAGGTATGGAATAGAAAGTGAAAGATTTTAAAAAATCAAAACTAACAATTGTTTTTCTAGCTTCTTATATGGGAATCTGTGAGGCAACATCAATTCAGGCCTACAGAACACAATAAAAAAAAAAAAGTTTGAGGCTAAAACTAAAATCCTTTTTTGTTAACGGAAACAAGTTTCTCCATGCCAGCTGGTGAACATAATTGGTTCTCTGGTGGCATTATTCACAGCTTTTCCTCTGTGTTTCTTTTTTTCCTTTTTTCCCCCCCTTTTAGATACCTTCCATCTTGCTTGTTAAAAGCAAAGGATATTTCAGAGAATTGGAATTCATTAGTCTTCCTAACAGAGGGAGCCTATTTAGATCTAAATTGGTGGTTAGCAAATATACAGATAATTCCCGTACATTCTTATTTATCTTTCCCAGTTCCAAGGACTATAGAAACAGATGCCTCAGCGTCTGGCTGGGAGGCGCTCATCAATGGACTGGAATACAAAGGTATCTGGGATTCGGAATTGACAAAACTCAATAGAAACAAATTGAGACTCTTGGTTGTTGAGTAGATTATCTCTATAATCAGATTTCCCTAAGGTACTCCGAATACCCAGAAATCCTAAGACAAGACTGTAGTCTTTCATATAAACAAAACAGGAGGCGCAAACAATATAATGGAAGCGAAGTGCAGCGCTGAAAGCAGGGCTGAAGGCGCTTCATTCCGAACAAAAGTTGCCTGCAGTTCAGCTGCTGGCAGATGCTCCAACAAGTTATCTGTTCTCACTGGGGGAGCGCTCAGTGAGGAGGGTCTGAAAGCAGTTTGATGGAGTCCTTCAGAACCCGCCCTGCAGCCTTGGTGAATAAGATGGTGGGTTTAGCCCACTTGAATGTAACAGAAGCATCTGCAAAGTCCATCTTTAAACAATCAAGACCATCCAAAAAGTGGCACTTACATGTTAATTTATTTATTAGTTTTCATATGTTTGATTAATTTATTGTTTATTTACATATGTTGAAGAGCTCTCTGGTTTCTTTGAAGATAAACTGTTATGCATATCATGTTCACATGAATGTGAGGGCGGAGAGATGGGTCAATGGGCTGGAACTTATGCTTTGTATGTAAGACCCAGGTTTGGTCTTTGGGGCCACACGGTCACCCCACCCCCCCATTCCCCAGTAGCATCAGGAGTGATGCCTGGAGCTTTAGATTGGGAGTAGCCTCTGAGCACCACTGGGTGTGTCCTCCCCCCAATCAATGACCATGAGCACAAAATTTCCCCCTTTAGTTCTGCTTAAGAATAAATAGGAGGGGCCGGCGAGGTGGCGCTAGAGGTAAGGTGTCTGCCTTGCAAGCGCTAGCCAAGGAAGGACCGCGGTTCGATCCCCCGGCGTCCCATATGGTCCCCCCAAGCCAGGGGCGATTTCTGAGCACATAGCCAGGAGTAACCCCTGAGCGTCAAACGGGTGTGGCCCAAAAACCAAAAAAAAAAAAAAAAAAAAAAAAAAAAAAGAAAAAATAGGAGAGGGGCCCGGAGAGATAGCATGGAGTAAGGCTTTGCCTTTCATGCAAAAGGTCATCGGTTCAAATCCTGGAGTCCCATATGGTCCCCCGTGCCTACCAGGAGCAATTTCTGAGCATGGAGCCAGGAGTAACCCCTAAGCACTGCCGGGAGTGACCCAAAATTCACAATAAATAAATAAATAAATAAATAAATAAATAAATAAATAAATAAATAAATAAATAAATAAATAAATAAATAGAGAAAAATGGGAGGATTTTATTTTTTGTTTTGTTTTGCTTTTGGGCCACACCTGGCAGCGCTCAGGGGTCACTCCTGGCTCTACGCTCAGAAATCACTCCTGGTAGGCTCAGGGGACCATATGGGGATGCCGGGATTCGAACCACCATCCTTCTGCATGCAAGGCAAATGCCCTACCTCCATGCTATCTCTCCGGCCCTGGGAGGATTTTCATATATAACCGTGTGCATTTTAGTGGGTTCAAAAGAAGAGGTACTGTGTCAGCTGGAGAAATGAGAGGCATTTCTTTTAGGAGCTGAGGTCTGAAGGACTCTAATATTTTGCGGATGAATGAAGAAGATGTTCTATGGAGAACTAGATTTAGATTCAGCGCAGTAGTGAATACAGGTTGAAGACTGGGTAGAGAGGAATAAAGTATATTTTTCTTTTTTTTTTTTTTTTTTTTGGTTTTTGGGCCACACCCGGTGACGCTCAGGGGTTACTCCTGGCTATGCGCTCAGAAGTCGCTCCTGGCTTGGGGGACCATATGGGACGCCGGGGGATCGAACCGCGGTCCGTCTCCTAGGCTAGTGCAGGTAAGGCAGGCACCTTACCTCCAGCGCCACCGCCCGGCCCCTAAAGTATATTTTTCTAAGTTTCAAAAGGATAATTTTGCCATTCCCAGTAATATTATAGAACATATTCTAACAGCAAATGAGTACATTGCATAGAAGTAAAGGAAGAGATTATCATATTTTAAATGATGGTATCCTACACAAGTAATTTGATTTTCTTTATTTTTTATTTAGCTTTATTTGGGGTATTTGGGGCCACACCAGTGGCACTCAGCGTTTACTTTTGGCTCTGCACTCAGAAATCGCTTCTGGCAGGCTCTGGGGACCATATGGGATGGCCAGGTATTTAACCAGGTCAGCTGCATGCAAGACAAATGCCTTACCCTGTGTGTGATCTCTCTGGCCCCTTTTTATCTTATATTCAGAGTAGAAAAAGTTAAGTTTAAAAGTTCAACTTGGTATTTTTATTAAAGGAAAGTATTAATATAAAGATCTTCTGACCAGAGCGATAGTACAGCAGGTAGGAGTGCTTGCCTTGTATACAACTGACCCATGTTTGATCCCAAACATCCCCTATGATCCAAGTACCAGCAAGAGTAATTCTTGAGTGCAGAGTCAGGAGTAAGCTCTGAGTACCAGAGAATATGACACAAAAACAAACAAACAAAAATCTTTTTTTTTTTTTTTTTTTTTTTTTGGTTTTTGGTTTTTGGGCCACACACAGCGATGCTCAGGGGCTACTCCTGACTTGCTCCTGGCAGGCAGAGGGGACCATATGGGATGCCGGGATTCGAACTGGGGTATGTCTTGGGTCAGCTGCGTGCAAGGCAAAGGCCCTACCACTGCGCTATCACTCTGGCCCCAAACAATTGTTAATTCTGAATAAGTTTTCTTTAAAGGAGTCTAAGCGATTTCTATGTTGTCTGAATTGAAAAAGTAAGAAAATGAAAGAGTAAGTAAAGAAGAAACCTAAACAGCAGTTTAATCCCTTCCTCGGGGTTGAGGGATTAAACCTCAGTGATCTGGAGTTTCCAAAAAAAAAAAAAGAAAAAGAGTTGAAATCATACTCTTCTCTTTCCAGAAGAGAGTCGGACAAAGAATCTAGTCACAACACCCACAGATTACAAAGCTGTTCTGTAGGTGAGGAGAACCACAGCCAACAACCTAGTTCTACAAACAATTAGAGAAAAGACTTAAATGAGTGATTTCCTACAAATGCCCAGTAAGAAAGCACTTCTTTTTGTAGTACAAGTGGGTATTTTCTGGCAGTTCTCTAAATACTCTTGCAGGCATCTTAGGTCCAGCTCTTGTTACTTGTGTGAGAGAGCACGTATACAAGTGAGGGAAAGTTCAAATGGTGCTACAAGGCCTGAAGTTGTTAATAATTGTAAATGAGGGCAGGAGAGATACCAAGGAGGTAGGGCATTTGCTTTGCATGCAGAACTGTGGTTCGAAATCCAGCATCCCATATGGTCTCCCGACCTGCCAGGAGCAATTTCTGAGTGTAGAGCCAGGAGTAACCCCTGAACACTGCCGGGTGTGACCCCAAAACAAAAAAAATGTAAATGAGGCACAGGGATGGAGGGAAGAGGGCACTCTGGTGGTGGGTGACAAAGAAACAACGACATTGTCATTAACAGTCTTATAAATGCATGAAACAGGGCCGAAGAGATAGCACAGCGGTGTTTGCCTTGCAAGCAGCTGATCCAGGACCAAAGGTAGTTGGTTCGAATCCCAGTGTCCCATATGGTCCCCCGTGCCTGCCAGAAGCTATTTCTGAGCAGACAGCCAGGAGTAACCCTTGAGCAACGCTGGGTGTGGCCCAAAACACAAAAAACAAAAACAAAAACAAAATGCATGAAACAGGGACCAGAGAGATAGCAAGGAGGTAAGACATTTGCCTTACATGCAGAAGGACAGTGGTTCAAATCCCAACATCCCATATGGTCCCCCGAGCCTGCCAGGAGCGATTTCTGAGCAGAGAGCCAGGAGTAACCCCTGAGCACTGCCGGGTGTGACCCAAAAACAAAACAAAACAAACCAAAAAAAATATATATGCATGAAACAGTATTAATATCATAAAACTGTTATTAAGGTATTAGAAATAATAGAAAACATAAAAACAAAAAGTATCAGCAAGGGACCAGACCGGCGGGGACAGACAGTACAAAGCAGGTGCTTATAAAGGTTTGATCTGAGTAGCATGAGATCTTCAAACTGCATCATTGGGTATGGCCCTGATAGTCAGTCGATGAGTTGCAGGGCCTGAATAATGCACATTCTTGTGCCCTGGCATAGCTTCAGCCCGATGGCTGAGCAGTTCCAGGAGTGACCTTGGGACTCCCTGAGTGCTGCTTAGGAAATACCATCACCACCAAACTAAACAAAATCGCTATATTTTCTATGTTCCAGATAAATGTTCCTTAATAGAAGAGCTAATGATTGGGTAGTAATATGAGCTAAAGGAAAATTGAGCTAAAAATAATTTGCATTCAACTTAAAAAATATCATTTAAATTCTATTATGTCAATTAGACTTTTAGTTGAAAATTACTTTTTCATGAATTCTAATATCTCATTCTCAGTTTAAAAATAAAAATCAGGGTATGATACATAGTGCTAAGATGTTAACAATAACAAAACAAAACAAAACACTTTCATTAAAACAAAGAGACTGGGCGGAGTGATAGCACAGCAGTAGGGTATTAGCCTTGCATGCAGCCAACCCTGGATGGTCCCGGTTCGATTCCTGGCTGCCCATATGGTTCCCAGAGCCTTCCAGGAGCATTTCTGAGTGAAGAGCCAGGAGGTACCTCTAAACACTGCTGAGTATGATCCAATCCCCCACAAAAGAAACCTCGAAGAGACACTGTTAAATTATTTTCATAAAGGAGGTGATGTTGTATTGTTGGCATGTGACACATGTAAATGTATAATTGTAGAAGAAAAGTAGGAAAACAACAAAAAGACTGGAAAAGTGGTATTTGGGTTTTTTTCCTCTTTTATATGGGGTGGGTTTCCCAAGTGGCTGTCACCAGTACTACATATCACAGTTCTTAGGAGGTCACAGAGTGTCAGAAATTGAACTCAGCACACAGTGTATGCCAGGCATGTGCTGTAAGTATCTGGCCTCCAGCCTGGGCAAATAGAGTTACTGTTGTCTGGTTGTTTTGTTTTGTTTTTTTTTTTTTGAGTTTTTCTTTTTCTTTTTTGTTTTTTGTTTTTTGTTTTTTGTTTTTTGGGTCACAACCAGCAGCTCAGAAATCACCTCTGGTAGGCTTGAGGGGACCCTATAAGATGCCAGGACTTGAACCACCATCCATTTACATGCAAGGCAAATGCCCTACCATTGTGCTATTATCTCTGGCCCTTCTGTTGTCTGGTTTTATACCTCTTATTGCAATGAATCTTATATAAAACATTAGTTTCTGGTTTACAACATAATGTCTTGTATATAATGATGACCACAATAAATCTAGTTAAGGTTCATCACTTCGTATGGTTGTAATTGTTTTTCTTGTGAAGACAAAGGTATATAATTTTGGGGATTTGTTTGTTTGTTTGTTTGTTTTGGGGCCACACCCAGTGGAGCTCAGGGATTACTTCTGGCTCTGTAATCAGAGATCACTACTGGCAAGCTTGGGGAACCATATGAGATGCCAGAGATTGAACCTAGGTCAGATGCATGTCAGGCAATTGCCCTATCCTCTGTACTATCTCTTTAGCCCCCAAGATATGTCAATTTTATGTAAAGTATAATAACATTAACCCTACATACATTGTTTTAATAAGTTAATGATGAAGGGGCTGGAAACATAGTTCAGACATTAAGGTGCCTGTTTTGTACAAAAAAAAATACCCAGATGACCAAATAGCAAAATGATAAATAGATGAGACTCTTCAATTAAACTGCATAGACCAGAACCAGAGTGATAGCACAGTGGGGAGGGTATTTGCCTTTCATGTGGCCAATCTGGGTTTGATTCCTAGAATCCCATATGGTCTCCTGAGTCTGCCAGAACTAATTTCTGAGTTCAGAACCAGAAGTAACCCCTGATCAATGCCAGGTGTCACACACACACACACACACACACACACACACACACACACACACACACACACACACACACACACACACCACATATACACAAAAGCAGCAGATTCTAAAAGCAACAGCTGAACTGGAGAGATAGCACAGCAAGTAAGGTATTTCTGTGCATCTGATCAACTGGAGTTTGATCCCCAGAACCACATATGGTCTTCTAGCACTGCTAGGAGTGATTATAGAGCCAGGAATAAGCCTTAAGCCCCTCCCCCCAAAAAGCAATAGCTTTACTGCAACTGTAAAGCAAAGAAATTCCCAGCAAGGCCCAGGACGTTGAGTTTCCATTATCCTGTGAAGTCCTGCAAAAATAAAATACTTTATTCCCCTCCAAAAATTTTTTTTTAACTTTAAAAAAACCCTGATGTAGGTTGCCCGGAGAGATAGCATGGAGATAAGGCATTTGCTTTGCATGCAGAAGGACCGTGGTTCGAATCCCAGCATCCCATTTGGTCCCCTGAGCTTGCCAGGAGCAATTTCTGAGTAGAACCAGGAGTAACCACTGAACACTGCTGGGTGTAACCCAAAAACCAAACCAAAACAAAACAAAACAAAACCCTGAACTACCAGAAACTATTGACATGCCCAACTTGGCTGATCCTAAAGGGAAATATTCTGAATGAAAATAACCAATCTCAATGCTAGTGTATTTCATGAATCCATTTCTATATCAATCTTGAAATAATACAAATATAAAGATGGTCATTTATTGGTTGACAAGAGGTAAGGATTAGGAGAAAGCATAGAATTGTTACTATAAGAGAACAAGGACTTGGATCAAGAGATAATAGCAGGTAAGGCACTTGCCTCAAATGCAATGACACAGGTTCAATTCATAGCACTGCGTGTAGTTTCCCAAGCCAGGGGTATCTCCTGAGCATAGCGCCATGACTAGATGCAAGTACTGCTAAGGAAGAAAGGGAGGAGGGAGGAAGAGAGGAGAGAAGAAGGGAGGGAGCCAGGGGTGTGGCTCAGCACATGCTTTACATGCATGAGGTCCTAGGTTCAATTACTGGTATGACAAAATAAAAACAAAAACGGAAAGTAACTTCCTCAACCTGTGAAAGAAGAATTACCAAGAAACTACAGCTAGATCATAACGGTGTAAGATTATTTTTCCTAAGACTGGGAACATACAGAACAAATGAGGTTGGGAGGAGGTAGAAAGAGAAGGGGGCCAAAAGGAACAAATGTTCAGACATTTGTCTTTTTTTAAGTATATATGAGCCTTTTGTTTGCTTCTTTGTTTGGGGGCCACACCGGGGAGGGGGGGTGATCAGGAGTTACTCCTGGCTCTGCACTCAGGAAGCCAGTAAAAATGAGCCTTTTAAAATGAAATAGTATTACATTATAACATTATAAGTACCAGGTGTATCATTGAAAAGCTACATTAGGCTCTCCACTAAAAAGCACAATTCTATCCCTTCTTATGCACCTGTCCCCTTCCTCCACATTTACCCATCTTCCTCCCCTGCCTCTTCACCTGAAGGTAACCACTAATTACTCTTTAGTATAAAAGTTTTTGTTTCATGTAATTCATTCTTTTTTTTTTTTTTTTTTTTTTTTTTTTTTTGCTTCAGAAAAACCAACAAGTGAAATCATCTGGTGTTTGCCTTTCTCCATCTGGCTTATTTTACCAAACGTAATACTCTCCATTTATGTTATTGAAATGGCAAATCTCCCCTTTTTCTTGGACTGTGTGTGTGTGTGTGTGTGTGTGTCTGTGTGTGTCTGTGTGTGTCTGTGTGTATACACTGCTTTTTCTTTGTAAGTCAATCATGGGTATGTAGTATACAGCATGGAAACAATAGTTGATTAGATTATGTTGCTTATTTAAAAGTTGCAAGAGAGGGCTGGAGAGAGAGAATGGAGGTAAGGCATTTGCCTTGCATGCAGAAGGATGGTGGTTCGAATCCCGGCATCCCATATGGTCCCCCGAGCCTGCCAGGAGCGATTTCTGAACATAAAGCCAGGAGTAACCCCTGAGCACTGCTGGGTGTGACCTAAAAACCACACACACACACACACACACACACACACACACAAGAATCTTGGTCTTTTTTGTGTACATGGTGCCCCCAAGAATCCAACTCAGGACCTCAATACATGTAAGTAATGTAATACAATTAATTATTAATTATACATTAATAATACAATACAAAGTAATGTAAAGCAAATGTTCTGTGTCTAAGCTACATGTCCAGCCAAGAAGTAAATCTTGAAGGTTTTATCCAAAGAAAAACAATTTGTAATTTTATCTAATGAAGAATGTAACTAGAATCACTGTGATCACTTTGCACTATATATAAAGTTTGGATTATATTTATAGACTAAAAACTAATATAATGGTAAATGTCAGGTTTTTTTTTGAGGGGGCCACACCCGGCGATGCTCAGGGATTACTCCTGGCTGTCTGCTCAGAAATAGCTCCTGGCAGGCACGGGGGACCATATGGGACACCGGGATTCGAACCAACCACCTTTGGTCCTGGATCGGCTGCTTGCAAGGGCAAACGACACTGTGCTATCTCTCCGGGCCCACATGTCAGTTTTACTTCAATTTATTTTGTTGTTTATTTTGGCCATACCTGGTAAAGTTCAGACACTATTCTCAACTTGGTGCCTGAAGACTTCTCTGTGGATGTCAGGGGGCCCTATGGTACCAGGGATCAAACCCGGGCTTTCTGTAAATAAAATATACATTTCAATACACAGATCTACTTTAACCTCAATTTTTTTGTTTTGTTTTTGGGGCTACACCCAGTGATTCTTAGGGGTTACTCCTGAGTCTGCACTCAGATATCGCTCCTGGCTTGGGAGGCCATATGAGACACTAGGGGATCGAACCACATTCCACCCTAGGTCACCCACGTATAAGGCAAACACCCTACCATGCCACCGCTCTGGCCCCAACCTCAATTTTTTTTTTTACAAAAAGAAATATACAATGGGACTTTACACTAAAAACATTTATTTTTTAAAAATGGGCATGGGACCAGAGCAAGCAGGGTGCTTGCCTTTTACAGGGCTCCTGGTATTCTATATGATCCCTAGGAGTGAACTTTGAACACAAAGACAGAGTAAGCCCTGAACACTGCGGTGTTGATCCAACCCTCATCCGTAAATAATAATAAATAAACATGGTTAAGACTTCCATTCTCCACTAAATTTCTCTTTAGATTACACACACACTTCTAAACAAACTCTAAGAAGAGGTTTAGAAATTAAGAAAAGCTTAGGGAAATTGAGAAGTTGATTATAAACATTAAATGCAAGGAATTAATGTTGTGGTGGTAATGGCGGTTTTTGATTTTGGGAGGAGCGACATCCAGCAATGCTCTAGGATTACTCTTGGTTCGGCACATCAGGAATTACTCCTGGCGGTGCTTGGTATAACCATGTGGAATGTTGGGATTGAACTCAGGTAGTCTGTGTACAAGGCAAGCACCCTACCACTGTACTATCTCTCCAGCCCTCAAACAAACTACTCTTAAAATGAACAAAGGGACCAGAGAAATAGCTCTACAGACTTAGGTGCAGATTTATAAGCAGGAGGCCTAATTCACTTCCTGTGACTGCATAGTCCCCTGAACACTGAGATGATTCCTGAGTACCTTGCTGGTATGGCCAACAAAGAAACTACCCCAATACATAAAAATTAATAGTAGTGAAAAAAGTTTAATAACTGGTACTACAAAATTTCAAGAGAAGTAAGCTGACACGTAGTGATCAACTTAAATTTTAACCAAGGCACCAAAACAATTCAATGAAAATAGAAAACTTTCAATACTATAGTACTGGAACAACTCCTATGTAAATGGAAAAAAAAATTCCCAAAGCAACTAAATGTAAAAACAGTAACAAAAATCTTGAATCACACTTAATGCAATTACACATTACAAAAATTTTCTGCAGGGCCTGAGGACAGTACAGCAGGTAGGGGTAGCCCCTGAGTGCTGCCGGTTTGCCCACCCCAAAATAAAACAACAACAACTAAAATCCTCAGCAGACCGTAAAACTAAATCTAAGAAGCTAAAAATTGCAAATTTGGCATAAAATACAGGAAATATCTGTGAGAACTTGGAAGCAGCAAAGAATCCCTTGTGCCCAGAAAACATAATCATAAATAGTTTATAAGAAACAAATTTCATTAAATTAAAAATTTTCTGTTCCTCATAAGGAAAGCCCATTTAGAAAATGAGCAATCTATAGACTGCAAAGAAACATCTACACTACATATCCAGCAAAGAACTTGCATCCAGAATGTAAAAGCAATTCCTCTAAATCTATTATAAAAAGACCAGCAACAGAGGGAGGGAAACTGGAGACACTGGTGGTGGAAAATGTACACTATTGAAGGTTGTTGGAACATTGTTTGAGTGAAACTTAATCATGAACAATGTTGTAACGGTCTTTCATGGTGATTCAATTAAAATAATGTACTGGTTGTTTTTTTTTTTTAAATAACCAACAACCCAGTACAAATTAGGAAAAAGCTTAAACAGGTACTTCATAAACACAAATATAAGTAACCAATAGCCCAAAAAAGAGATCCAAATCACTGCCTCAAATTTAAAATAAAACCACAATGAGAGATATAGTACAGTGAGTAGGGTGTTTGCCTTTCGCCTGCAACCAATCTGGGCAAGATGCCCAGCATCCCATATGGTCCCCCAAGTACCACCAGTAGTAATTCCTGACTGCAGGCCCAGGAATAATGCCTAAGCATCACTGGGTATGCCCCCTCCAAAAGCAAACAAACAAAACAGACAATGAAATGCTACTAAATCCTTACTAGTCCGATTGATTTTGAAAGAGCTGATACCTCCACATGGTGGCCAAAATGTACAGCAATGAAAACTGTCAGAGAAAACCGTGGGGAGTGTAACATGCCTATAACTGGATCTGGAGAAGTAGCACAGCAGGTAGGGTGTTTGCCTTGCATGCAGTGCCCCAGATTCAATTCCAGCATCTCATATGGTCCCCTGAGCACTGCTAGAGATGATCCCTGAGACAGAGCAAAAGTGAGCTCTGAGCAGAGCTGGCTGTGGCCCCTAAACAGATTATTAGTATTTTTGGTATTAGCAATTGCTTGTGTTTGGGGGATGAATAGTACAGGGTTGTGGGGAGAGATTTGAGTCACATTCAGTGGTTCTGAGGGGCTATTTTGGGCTCTGTGCCTAGGGGGCCACTCATGACAGTGCTGGGCAGAGGACCAGATGTGATATTAGGGGTTGAACTGGAATCAGTCACATGCAAGGCAAACACCTTAACATCTGTACCATTCTCTTCAGCCCCTGGTATTAGCAATTCTTCACTAAATTATTTTGTTTTGATTATTTTGGTCACACCTTGGAGGAGGGTGGGCTTACTCCTGGCTCTGCCCTCTGGGATCATTACTGACAATGTTTGGGGTAGAGGGGGAAGGGAATTATGTGATGTAGAGGATGGAATCAGAGAAGTGACTTGCCACTCTATTATCTCTCCAGCCCCAGGATTAGCAATTCTTATAGAAAACATTCTGTGACCCATGATGGCAGTATCCTCATTCTATGAGACCCATCTTATCCTTCTCAATGTAAACTGAGGACCAGAAAGCAAGAGTTGCCCAATGGAGATTGAACCTCAAAGGTTGAACATTTAGCTAATGGCTAAAGCAGACTCTAGCAGACTTAGCTACCTAAGCAATTAGTCTTGAGAATATCCCCCTCTTCTTGGGTCCCTGCCTCTGCAGCAGTCTTACATGAGGATACCAGGGCTGGGAGAGGGTATAGTGACCTTACCACATCCAGAACAGCACGGAAGCTTATGTCCAGGTAGACAGTGGTGGCCTCAGTCCAGTCACGAACTGGCCTCACTTCCTTGTGGTATTTCTGCAACAGCTGCTCGGTGAGCTGATACAGGGCAGCACTCCTGGGATGAGGGCTGCCTGAAGCCAGGGGAGCTGGAAGAGAATCACCAGGAAGATGAAAATGAGAGGAGCTCAACATCTGGAACCGATTTCCGACTGTTTGAGCCTGGGTGGCTCAAGGTAGAATCAAGTATACAGCCCACCCTAATCTGCTTAAATCTATACCTAACTATTGGGCCCTTTGGGAGCTATTTATTTTAAGTTAGTTGACGATCTCAGTGCCCAATAGTCAAATGTCACAATAAAGTGATTCCATTTCCAAATGTGCTAACTGCACTTATAATTTCTTTTACACGGCTATCAGATCCTAGAGACAGAGCTTCCATTTATAGTACAAAAGGGAGAAGGCATACAATATATTTGGGCTAAACTTTACCCACCCTAAATTTTCTTCGGACTTTCCATTTATAATTCAACAATCAGAGAACCCATGTGGAAACATGAACAGTGAAAGAAAAAAAATCTATGTATATTTCCAAAGAACAGAATTCATGAGATTCCCATTTATACATTTTTCCTTTATCTAAAAAAAAAATACCTCTTTTCTTCCTTACTCTGTCTCAAAATCAAATGCACTTGTCAGAAAATGAGATCTTCTTTTCGGGCAAATCCTCTCTAGTTTCAGGCAACAATCCTCTCCTCTGACCCAGGAATCTTGATTTGTATAAGAACCACGATTGGTGTTGAAGTGAAGGGACGGGGGGGAAGCAAGCAAGAGAAATGAGCACCAACAATTGGAAGTGACAAATCTGTGAGAACTTTCTCCAAATGGCAAAAAGATATTTTGTTCAGAAGCTGTGCAGGGGGGCACCCCTGGGGAATTGGAAGCTTTGCTCATCATGGGACTGACACGGATGCGTGAGTGAAATCCATCAGCAGGAACTCGGAGCTTTGATGGTTATTTTGATGGGCTGCTGAAGGTGTGTGGTCTCCAGCAGGAAACTGTAAATGAGCTCTCCCTCCCCATGTGACAACGCTGCTCATGCCCATTTCTTGATGAAGGATACATGTCACTTGCTGCCACAGGCAGTAGTTTCTATGATTTATCCGCGTCAGTGTGACCAAAATGCTAAGCACGATGCTGGAGGTGCAATTCCAGGCTCATTGTGGGCAGTGGAATATTCACTTTCATTACCACGAGAACTGGGAATCTAATGAGCATTTTTTAACTCCCTAACCACTCACCCAAACAGCAGCCCAAAGTGGTATTGGGAATTCAGGCATGCCGAGCTAAGGTGGGTGGCTGGCAGCTGGCATCATTTTTAGGGGCTTCTGTGATCGGTGATCGTCAAAAAATGTACTGTGAATCTCTCTACCCAAGACCATTTCTCACTGGTGTACCCCAGGGGAGGGAAGTCAAGAGGATGGGGAGAGGCTGGTCTGGATACTTTCCCTGTGAACTTCTCTGTGGGTAACTTTACTTTGTTACTTCGCTTGGAAGCTCCCAATTCAAGTCCCAGTTGGGGAAACTGAACTGTGTATGCTCAGAAAAACTACCTGAGACCGAGTGAAAACATAAATTTGAGAAAGGAACACATTTTCCCTACATCCCCCACTCATAGAGACTCCAATTCCCTTCGGAACCATTCCTCATCCATAGGTCCGCTCTGAATAAATACGTCTATTTAAAAAAAAAAAAAGTTAAAATCTCCAAAGTCCTGAAAGTTTCAACTACAGATGAAGAGAAAACAACAGTGATAGGAGGAAAACACACACAAAAAAAGTGCAAACAAGCACGCAACAATGATCCATTGGATTTCTTTTGGTGGTGGTGGTGGTGGCAGCGGTAGTAGTTTAAAATGGAAAGAAATAATAAATTACATTTCTACTATAGATGTGAATTTGCCTGGGGAGCAAGATCAATTACAGGAGAGAGATTAAGGATTTAAGTGACCATTAATTAACTGTAAATTATGCCCTCTGAAAGCTAATGTGACATTCACACAAGGACCAAATGACTCACAGTTCAGTGATGTTTTAACAGACACTGGGTGGGAGCCATCAGACCCAGGCCAGATTCTTGGCTAGCACCGCCTTCTTGAATGCTAATAACCAGCTTCAAAGAATTCATTGTGAAATTTCTGGAAAGTGAAATGTGTGAGGGGCTGAGCTATGCGTTAACAGCGCTTTTAGATGAAGAGAGAATTGTCAGAGATCATACAAACAGAATCATTCCTTTCTTTTTTCTGGTCTGAATGAGTTACTCTCTGCACACCTCCTTTAAAAGTGTTCTGGGGCCAGAGCAATAGCATAGCAGGTAGAATGCTTGTCTTATATGAAGCTGACCTGAGTTTGATCCCTGACATTCTCTAAGGTTTCCTGCTCCACCCCTGCCAGTCTACTAGGTGTGATCCCAGAGGACAAAGCCAGGAGTAAGACCTGAGCTTACTCAAAACTAACAAACAAAAGATTCTGAGCATTTGGATGAAGAGAGCTGCTCTGGGTCTGGGAGATGGCTCAAAAGACTAGGACATGTGAGTGCTGCATGACAGAGACCCAGGTTCAATTCCCACCTGGAATGGTCACCTGTGCACCATCAGAAAGTAGGCCAGGGCTGGAGAGATAGCATGGAGATAGGGCGTTTGCCTTGCACGTAGAAGGACAGTGATTCAAATCCCGGCATCTCATATGGTTCTCCAAGCTTGCTAGGAATGGTTTCTGAGTGTAGAGCCAGGGGTAACCCCTGAGCACTGCCGGTTGTGACCCAAAAAACAAACAAACAAAAACAAAAAACAACAAAAACAACCAAAAAATTAGGCCAGGAGTAGCCCCTGAACACTTCTCGTATGGGTCATCCTTGCCACCCCCAACCCAACACATGTGTATAAAGAAAAAAGAGCTACTCTTGCCTTTTTTAAAGCTATATGGAAATAAAGGCTTAGGTGTGTAATATCATAATCATTATTATGCTACACTATTTATATATGCTAAAAGCATATTTTGGGGGCAGTTTTGGGGATCAAATCCAGGACCACATAAATGCAAGATATGTGCCTTCTCATTGAATTACATTCTCAAGTCCCCTAATTATGGTTGAATACTTTCTGGATTCAGCAGGCAAAGAGCCCTTTACCCATGTAATCTCATGTAACCTTTACAACAGCTTTTGAGAGGAACCCAATACAACTATCCGGGAGACACTTTGATCACAGGTGAGCGACTATACAGACTTGGGAAGGTTAATGCTGTCTGAAAAAAAACAGATTGGATCCAAAACCTTTTGAGCATGATGCAAGACTGCCCCGTCTCCCCAAGAATGTTAGGAACAGTACTGAGTGCTCCCCTAAAAGACTGACACATTGCATGGCTTCTATTATTAGAAAAAAAATAGCCCATTGTGATTTTCTCTGCGTCTGTTTGCAGGTTAGTATCACAGGTCTACATTGCACCTTACATTTTACAATGATATCTCTTACTTGAGGTATGAAAAATATGTAAAGGTGACTCAAGATAAATGGGATCCCTAAGAGTACAGGGACAGAAATGACCTGTCTCTCTTGATCCTATCCTTCTATCCTAACATATACCCTTTAGGAAGAAGCTGCAAGGTGGCCCTTAGTTCAGTCATGAGTCTTAAATTTACATATTGTCATAATATTAACCCTGTGAAAATTCCAGAGGACAAGTTTTTTTGGCCACAAATATGCTAAACATGATTTATGTTTAGGCTCTGATTGTTAGATTCTTTTTTTTTGGGGGGGGGTACACCCGGCAGTGCTCAGGGGTTACTCCTGGCTGTCTGCTCAGAAATAGCTCCTGGCAGGCACGGGGGACCATATGGGACACCAGGATTCGAACCAGCCACCTTAGGTCCTGGATCGGCTGCTTGCAAGGCAAACGCCGCTGTGCTATCTCACCGGGCCCCTGATTGTTAGATTCTATTAAAACACATTTTCTGTCATGGGTAGAACAAAAACAAAGCATAATAGAAAACACCAGAAAGCAACATCATTATGAATTTCTTGTTTGTTTACCTTCAATTTTTTCTATTTTCTTACTTAGTTTAATGTTCAAAATTATTTTCTGCTAAAAAAAACATTTGATATCTAATGATATTCTGCTATTTTCATTTTTATAATTAAGATATGCTTTTATCCTTCAAGTTCAATATAGAAGATTTTTATACTTTTATGATAAGTGGCTGTTTTTCTTTTCTATCCAATTAAAAACATCATTTCCAGCCTCCAGCCACCAAATTGCTTTCTTATTTCTGCAACTAACTTGTTCCACTTCAGTTGTAGTTTTAAAAGTAAAAGTTTGGGGCCCGGAGAGATAGCACAGCGGCGTTTGCCTTGCAAGCAGCC